>NW_007784747.1:0-2775 GCF_000696425.1 Galeopterus variegatus
AAGCAAAGACACCCCTTCTCTGGCATTCCATGACCCTCACGGCTTGGACTAGAGAGTAGATGGCTGTCCTTACTCATGTGTGCTCCTTACAGACTGTTATCTCTCTTTGCTCTTTCAAAAGTTGCTATTACTTTGAAACTTACAATGTTACATGAGCTGACTCTCTTGCTTCTACTCTGCTGCTACCTTCCCTTCATCCACTGAAAATCTGGATTTTTGTCTCATGATCTTCATTCTTATCCCTATACTGGTCACTATTCATATTATCTTTAACATCCACCCATCACCAGTTTTTCTTTTTTTTTTTTCAATCTTTCATGTTATTTATGTTTATTTTTTAATTGACAAATAACATTAGTTAAAATTGTATGCATTTATCTTGCACAACATGATGTTTTAAAATATGTATACATTTTGCAATGGCTCTGTAGATCTAATTAACATATACATTACCTCACATACATTTTTTTTTGGTGGTAGAACACTTAAAATCTGTTTTAGAGATTTCAAGTACACCATACATTGTTGTTAACTACAGTTGCCATGTTGTACAATAGATCCCTTCAATTTATTCCTCCTAACTCACATTTTGTGTCTTTTGTCCAACACCTCCCCAATTACCCACCCTCCCCAATTCCTGAAAGTTTGACTTTTTTAGATTTCACATATAAGTGAGATCACGTGGTATTTCTCTTTCTGCATCTGACTTTATTTCATTTAACGTAATGTCCTCCAGATTCGACCATTTTGTTGCAAATGACAGAATTTCCTTCTTTCTTATGGCTGTATAGCATTCCACTGTGTGTATATAACACATTTTCTTTGTCCAGTCATCAGCTGATGGACACTTAGGTTGTTTCCATACCTTGGCTATTGTGAATAATGCTGCAGTGAACACGGGAGTGCAGTTGTCTTTTCAACATATTGATCTCATTTCCTTTGTATATATATTCCTAGTAATGGGATTGCCGGATCGTATGGTAGTTCTATTTTTAATTTTCTCAGAAACCACTCTACTGTTTTGTATAATGGCTGTATCAATTTATGTTTACACCAACAGCGTGCAAGGGCTCCCTTTCTCCACATCCTCACCAACACTCATCTTTCATTTTTTTGCTAATGGCCATTCAAACAGGTGTGAGGTGATACTGCATTGTGTTTCTAATTTGCATTTCCCTGATAATTAGTGATGTTGAGCATTTTTTCATATACCAATTGGCCATTTGTATCTCTTCTTTTGAGAAATGCTTATTCAGGTCATTTGCCTAAATTTTTTTTAAATAGGGTTGTTTGGTTTCTTGCTATTGAGTTGTTTGAGTTTCTTATACATTTTGGATATTAAGCCTTTATCACATATATGGTTTGTCAATATTTTCTCCCAATCTGTAGGTTATCTCTTCACTCTGTTGTTTCCTTTACTGTGCAGAAGCTTTTTATTTTGATGTAGTCCCATTTAACTATTTCCACTTTTGTTGCCTGTGCTTTTGAAGTCATATCCAAAAAAAATCATTGCCACCAAGTTTTTTGACCTCCTCTATGGCACTGATCAATTCATACTCCATTTACCTCATTATCATACCAGACTCTCATCATGAAACTCTTCAAATCTCAAATTCCAGTATTTCACTTTCCACTCTACCCTTACAGCTTAACTTGTTTTATTAACTATTACATGAAATAAAAAATTAACTTCAAGTCCTCTAATAGTTTGTTTCTCCCTTAGTTTTTCTTATCTATCTCTCATCAATTTCTTTCTTAACCAGATTTTATCCCCTGCTCCAAGTTAAAATCATTGCTTTAAAAACACCCCACGCTAGTCAATTTTATGTGTCAGCTTGACTGGGCTATAGGGTGCCCAGGTGTGTCTGTGAGGGTGTTTCTTGATGAGACTAACATTTGAATCAGTAGACTGAGTAAAGCAGACTGTCCTCCGTAATGTGAGGGAGCCTCACCCAATCCTTTGAGGGCCGGAATAGAACAAGAAGCCAGAGTAAAAATGAATTCTCTCACCATCTTTGTCTCTCCATCTCTCTGACTGTCTTTGAGCTGGAATACCAGTCATATTTTGACTTCAAAATCTGATGTGGACTGGAACTTATACCATCAGCTCTCCTGGGTCTGCAGTTAGCTTATTGCAGATCTTGAGATTCCTCAGGTGCCATAGGCATATGAGCCAATTCCTTATCACACACGTGTGCATACACACACACACACACGCACGCATGCACACACATGCACACACATGCACGCACACACACATACGTTTTTATTCCTATATTCTCCTATTGGCTCTCTGGAGAACCCTAATACACACCTTAAATCCATTGTTTCTTCCCTGTTTCTTAAAATATTTTGAAATATAATATAATATAATAAATAATAGTTAACATCATATTGGTTAAAATATTGCAATGGTTAAAACAAATTGTGTATTCAATTCTTATTTGTACTAGTTAAAGTAAAATAAAATTTAGAGAAAATCAATGTCATTACGGTTTCCCCTTTCATTTCAGAATTCACATCTGAAATGGACCCTTGATATTTTCTCATAATCCTACTACATTTTCCCACTCTGTTCCTTTTCCCACCCTGGGAATTCTGTGTCCCATCCTCAGACGTTGAGTCCTTCCCTCCCACTCTCCCTCTGCCCACCATCTTGCTTTGTACTTCATTGATAGGGGAAAAGAAAGAGAGAAGATCTCCTCCAGGTCCTTCCACCAGTTCACCACCCTGGCCCTCTCTGTGCCCACCGACTCTGCCCAACCCCTGCTATTA
>NW_007784748.1:0-609 GCF_000696425.1 Galeopterus variegatus
TGTCTGATCACCCTGGTTTGTCTTCAGGAAGAATCCTATTAGGTCAGTTTAGCCAGAATCCTTCTTACTCCTGAAGTTTCCTCTCAGTAAATTTCTATCCACTGACACCCACCCTGATTCTTGGCTATAAATTCCCACTTGCCAATGCTGTGTTCAGAGTTGAGCCCAATCTCTCTTGCCCACTCCTAAACTTCATTGCAGTGGTCCCTATACCTATCACAGCAGTCCTGAAAAAAGTCTTCCTTAACTGTGTTTTAACAAGTATCACTGAATAATTTTGGATTATTTTGTATCATGTTCTTTCATTATTTTATGAATTATAACTTTTAAATATTTTTATTTAATATATTTAACATATATAATATATATTTATAATATGTTTAAACAGTAAGATATATATAGCGATAGATATAGCCGCTACATTAAAAACACTTCAGAGGGGGACATTACAATGTTTTATTTAAAGGAATAAGTTATGCATGTTGGCAGAATAGTGATTCAGAGTACAGTAATAGCCAAGAAGAATAGCATTCTTAATAAAAAAAAAAATATATATAGCTAATGGTGATGTATATTTTACCTACTTTAAACTCATACGATCAATAAAAT
>NW_007784748.1:2162-2775 GCF_000696425.1 Galeopterus variegatus
ACTCTGACATACCTCTGCTTACCAAATGGACATGTCTTGGAGTTCCTTTTGATACATTTTGGTAAATTCAGTAGCCACAAGCCAAACCTAATCATTTGAATATAGATGGCAGCTTCTGTCTCAACACGGGGTTACAATGAAATATTTTATTTACTTTTCTTTTTTGTTGTGTTTATTGAAAAATAAATATGCAAACCTTTATAAAAGTAAAACTTTAGGTTGGTTTTAAATCTCTAATTTTCATAATTGCTTATTAGCTTTTTACTTAACCTCATTTGTGAGAATAAGCATAAATGAAAATCATCTGTTCATTTATAAGTGTTCATTAATTCATCAAACATTGAGCTTTTTCATGTATCAAGTACTCTGAATTAGATATTTATAAGGTAAAACTTTATTCAAAAAAGAACTTGTGAAAAGCAAGAAATACGTCTAGGAGACCAAGTACAATGTAACACAAGCACCTGTGTATGAGCCTATCTGTATGTGTCTATTCATCACATATTTTGATAAATGGTTAAGAAAAGAAAGAGTAGACAACCATCTTTAAATAAAGAGAAACTGACACTGTCTTCTCACACCTGGCTGCAAACATTTAAGATTTTTTGCTACT
>NW_007784749.1:0-380 GCF_000696425.1 Galeopterus variegatus
TTTTCTTAAAGCCATTCTAAATGGTAGTAAGTACCTCATGCTTTTAATGTGGATTTTCCTAATGACTAATAATGTTGACCATCTTTTCATATACTTATTTGCCATCCATACATTTTCTTTGGTGATGTGTCCAAATTTGGGTTTTTTTTTTATTGGTTGTTTGATTTCTATTATGGAGTTTTGAAAGTTCTTTATATATTCTGGATATAACGTTTTTATCAGACAGGTGCTTTGCAAATATTTTCTCCCAGTCTATGGTTTGCCCTTTTAAGTGTTTTTTGAAGAGCAGAAGTTCTAAATGTATCATTTTTCAAAAAATTTATGGGGCCGGCCCGGTGGCGCACTGCTACAGTGCGCCGCTTGGGAGCGCAGTGGCGCTC
>NW_007784749.1:1917-2775 GCF_000696425.1 Galeopterus variegatus
CTGGAATACAGAAGTGTACTTTGGGAGGATGGGTGATTCAAATTTATCCATTTTTTTCTTTATGTTCACTGTTGTTTCTTTTTTGGTAATGCTCAGAAGAAAGGCTTTTTTCCAAACTGGTGACCCCCACAAGATAAGTCATTTTCATAGTATGCCTTTACTTAAGCTCACTAGATTATAAAAAACAGGCATATTAGAAACAAAGCAGGAAATTTTTTTAATAGTTAGAAAAGAAAAAATGTCATTCGCTCTAATAACTGCAAACATTCTACTCTATTCTGCAGGAGCCATTGAACTTGCTTGTAGACCAGGAGACAGACCCTCACAATTGGTTGTACACGAAAGTGCAGTTTTCAGCAGAAAGTTTCTCTCTTCAGAAAGAAAGGTCAATTAAGTCACACTAGAATATGAAGTGAAAGACATAAATATCAATTTTCTAAGAACTCTGTGAAAAGTCACTGATGACAGAAAAAGAAAAGAAAATGATTTCATAATCCTCTAGAGATCTAAGTAAACAATATGGAAAAAAAATTATACTCAAACGTTTCCAGGCAATGAAATAGTAGACAAGAGGCTGTGCTAATAGTCTGCACACATCAAAAACACTAAACACAATTACCATGAGGTACAATAGTGTCTTATCAAAGGGTAAACACACAAACCTGTCTGAAAACATAAATATAGAAATCTAAAGCACATAAACAACCTCTCCCCATAAAATTTAAATTTTGTTTCTTGAATTTACATGACAAATCCCTTAAAAATGGTAATAGTTATCTGAACAGTTCAATTAAGATATTAATTTTCTACATATGATCTATAATTAGCTTATAATCTAATTTACATAAGCTAAGTATT
>NW_007784750.1:0-785 GCF_000696425.1 Galeopterus variegatus
AAAAAAAAAAAATCTAATAGAAAAGTTGAAAGATAAAGTGGAGAAAATTTCCCAGAAAATAGAGCAAAAAGGCAAAAAGTTAGAAAAAAGGAAAATTCGAAAGATAAGAAAATTAGAGAATTAAATGAAGAGGTCCAACTTCTGACTACTAGTCATTCCAAGAAAAGAGAATGGAGAAATTGGAAAAAAGAACATAATCAAAAACATAATAAATAATACAAGAAAAATTTCCCAGGATTGATGATGTGGGTGACCAACATGAAAGGCCCCACCAAGTGACTTTCAATAATACAATTGCCAAGTGCTAATAACATAAAGAAAAAAGACCAACAGCAAGGAACATCAGTGTGAAATTTCAGGGATAGCAAAGACCTAAGAACTTTGAAAGCAGACAGAAAACAGGCGGCATGCAAAGGATCAGAAATCAGAATTGAGTCAGACTTCTCAACAGCAATGTTGGAAGCAAGAAGACAACGGAGCAACCTATCCAAACTGGAGCCAAAGGACAAAGGCCTCCAGGAGGGATGTCTCCATGGGGGAAAGAGTCATGGACCAGCCCTGTTACCTAATGCGCCAGACCGTGGGGAGTTGTGCACTCCGCCAGAGGTGTGGGTTAGAGGAACCATACTGCAGCGTGTCGAGCATACTTGATGGATGTAAATAAAGATGGCATAGGGAAATTCTGAGAGATCCTTCACGAAGACCTATATTTTCTTTGAAAGACAGGAGTAGTCTGACAAAAAGGGAGGGAGAGATGGACAGATGGGGGCCTGAGGCCAGAGGTA
>NW_007784750.1:1739-2775 GCF_000696425.1 Galeopterus variegatus
TGGGGAGTTGTGCACTCCGCCAGAGGTGTGGGTTAGAGGAACCATACTGCAGCGTGTCGAGCATACTTGATGGATGTAAATAAAGATGGCATAGGGAAATTCTGAGAGATCCTTCACGAAGACCTATATTTTCTTTGAAAGACAGGAGTAGTCTGACAAAAAGGGAGGGAGAGATGGACAGATGGGGGCCTGAGGCCAGAGGTAAAAGTTTGGAAATTCTGTCTCATGACTGAAAGGGGTGTCACCTGGGGTGTTAGGTTTTCTCACTAATAATTTACTTTGAAATAACTTTAAACTTACAGAAACATTTCAAGAACAGTACAAGAACTTCTATGGTCCCTTCACATAGTTTCTGATTCTTAACATTTTACCACATTTGTGCCACTTGTGTGTGTGTGTGTGTGTGTGTGTGTCTCTGGGTGTGTGTGTGTCTCTCTCTCTGACAAATTAGGAAATCAAAATTAACATCATCATCCAGTCCATGGACCCCATCCAGATTTTCCCAACTGTCCCAACAATGCCTCATTAGACTTTCTGGTCCAAGATCCAAGTCAGGATTCCGAGCTGCCTATAGGGGTCATGACTCATTAGTTTCCTTCCATCTGGAGCAGATCCTCAATCTTCCCTGTCTTTCATGACTTCGATAGAGTACAGGCCACTCTTTCTGTAGGATGTCCCCCAACCCAGCTCCGTCCGTTGTTTCCTCATGTCCATTCTCAGGCCATGCATTCCTGGCAAGGAGACCACAGAAGAGATGCTGTGTTCTTCTCAGGCATCCCATCAGGCTGTGTTACTGACCTGTCCCACCAGTAGTGATGTGAATTTCGACACTAGGTCAAGTTGGTGCCTGCCAGGTTTCTCCACCAAACACTCATTATCTTTCCCTTCGTACTTGATAAGTACGTGGTGAGGAGATACTCCAAGATTTCACCAATGTCATGTCCCTCATCAAATCTCTGCCCACTAGCCTAAGCATCTTTGATGACTCTGGCCTTAATCAGCCATGACTGTGATGGCTGCCAAATGGTGAACATCC
>NW_007784751.1:0-2775 GCF_000696425.1 Galeopterus variegatus
TCAAATAATTTTTGATTCACCAACTCCTGAAGAACATGTAGAATAATAAGGAAGCAAACTGTGCAGCGAAGCCTGCTGCTGGAGACGTCGAGCAGGAAACCCAGCAATCTTCTAAGTCAGAAGAGAACATTCATATTTGGTCATTCTCTATACTCCTTCAAGTTCATGATAATTGTTCCCTCTGTGGCAGAATATAAGGCATTGGATAGAATGGTCAAAGTCCAAACCCTGACAACACCAAATGCCAGTGAGAATATAGAGCAACAGGAACTCTTCTTATTCATTGCTCAGGGACAAGGTGTCTCCAGTGCTCCTACAAGATTGCCCAAGATGCCCGGAGGAACCATGTCCCTCTTTGGAAATGTCCTTTCCTGGAGCAGGTTCCAAGGTCCTTAGAACGTCTTGAAAAGCTGACTGTGAGTTCCTATAAAGGATATTTTAAAGGATACAAAGAAACACCCAGATGAAGAGATATATAGGGCAAGGTCTGGAAGGGTCACCAGCACAGGAGCTTCCACTCCTGTGCAGTTGGGGTGTGATACCCTTCTCGCACACGGGTAAGTTCAGTTGTTCAAAAGCTCTCTGAAACCTGTGCTCTCGGGTTTTTATGGAAGCTTCATTATGTAGGCATGATTGAAGCATGGACAATCATGTAGAAATGTGATTGGACACAAAGGGCATGATCTAACACTAACAGGGAAACCCAGCAAGGCCTGTGTGTTCAGAATCTTCTTGGCCTCTCTGTGCAGTATTCCTTCCTCCCAGGCATGAGTCAGGGCCCCTTCTGGAATGGGGGTCTTATGACCTACAATCAGCTATGGTAGGTCAGAGAATTTCCTGCCTCATGGAGAAAAAGAAGCAGATAAAAAGAGGGCTGGAGAAGATTGGAGAGAAGCATGAGCCTGGAAATGTGGATGAAAACTAGTATGTAAATATCAAAGTGTCACAATATGCAAATCAATAAACATGATACACCTCATTAACAGAATTAATTGCAAAAATTGTAAGATCATCTCAATATATACAGAAAAAGCATTTGACAAAATTTAACATCCTTTCATGAGAAAAAAAAACAAACTCTCAACAAATTAGGTATAGATGAAATGTCCCTCAACATAATAAAGGCCATATATATAACAAGTCCACAGCTAACATCATACCCAATGGTGAAAAGCTGAAAGTTTTTTCTATAAGATCAGGAACAAATGAGAGTGCCCACTCTCACCACTTCTATTCAGCATAGTACTGGAAGTCCTAGCCAGAGCAATTAGGCAAGAAAAAGAAATAAAAGGCATCCAAATCTGGAAGGAGCTAAATTATCTTCTTTTGTAGATGACATGATCTTATATATTGAAAACCCTAAAAATGATATCAAAAAACCATTACAACTAATAAACAAATTTAGTAAAGTTGCAGAATACAAAAATCATTATATGAAAATCAGTTGCACTTCTGTATACTTACAACAAAATATCCAAAAGAGAAATTAAGAAAACAATCTCATTTATAATACAATCAAAAAGGATAAAAATACTTACGAATGAATTTAACCAAAGGGGTGAAAGATCTGAACTAATACTGTTAAAATGCTTGTACTATAAAGTGATCTACAGATTTAAAACAATGCTTGTCAAAATTCTAATGGCATTTTTCACAGAAATAGAAAAAAACAATCCTAAAATTTATATGGAACTACAAAAGATTTCAAATAGCCAAAGCAATCTTGAGTAAAAACAAAGCTGGAGGCATCGCACTTTCTCACTTATATGTGAAATCTGGAAAAGAACACATAGAAACAGAGACTAGAATAGTGGTGTCAGAGTCTCAGGGCAGAGGCACAATGGAGAGTGGTTGGTCAAAGGGTGTAAACTTTCAATTATGAGATGAATAAGTCCTGGGGATCTACTGTCAGCATGGTGACTATAGTTAATAATACTGTATTGTATACTTTGCTAAGAGAGTAGGTCTTAACTGTTCTCACCACACACACTCACAACATGGTGACTATGTGAGGCAATGAATTTGTTAATTCATTTTTAAACTATATCACAAAGCTAAAGTAATCAAAACAGACATAAAAACATGGTACTGGCACACAGACCAATGGAACAGAATAGACAGCCCAGAAATGAACCCACACACATGTAGTCCATTAATCTCTGATAAGGGTGCCAAGAATACATAGTGGGGAAAGGACAGTCTCTTCAATAAATTGTGTTGGGAAAACTGGATATCCACATGCAAAAGTATGAAATCAGACCCTTATTTTATGCCATGTACAAAAATTAACTCAAAATGGAATCAAGACTGAAATGTAGGACTTTAAAATATAAAACTCCTAGGGAAAATGACATAGGAAAAAACTCCTTGGCATTGGTCTTGGTAATTACTTTTTGGATGTGACCCAAAAGCACAGGCAACCAAAGAGAAACAAGTAGAACTACATCAAACTAAAAGCTTCTTCTTTTTTTTTTTAGGTTTTATTTTATTTAATTTATCTATTTATTTTTTACTTTTTATTTTGTCAATATACAATGTAGTTGATTATTATGTCCCATCACCAAAACATCCCTCCTCCTCCCTCTCCCCCCCCCCACCAAACCACGTCCTTTCCATTTGCTTTTTGTAAGAACTTCAAAAAAATTGTAGTTGTTATATCTTCCTCTCCCCCCCACCCCCGGTTTTTTTTGTTTGTTTGTTTCTGTGTGTGTGTCTATGTATGTGAGTGAATTAATTTATTTATTTTTAGCTCCCACAAATAAGTGAGAACATGTG
>NW_007784752.1:0-2775 GCF_000696425.1 Galeopterus variegatus
TGACCTTTTCTTCATGACTAAGTTTTCTGAAATAAGGATTCACTTTCCCATCACTTCTCAACCTATTGATATCTGGTTTCGTCCCTACTACTCCTCTGAAATAGCTCTGTCAAAGATCTCTCATGGACTCCAAGGAACTTTTGAGTCCTTATCTCTTTTGACCTCTCTGCGACATATGACATCCTTGACTACTCTCTACCTCAGGAAGCCTTCTCTCTCTGGCTTCTGAAGCATCTCTCACCTCGCTCTTCCGCTGCAGCATCCCTTAACTGCCTCTTGTAGTTTTCTTTCTCTTCACTTGCATTACAAGTGAAGGCGATCCCTGGAGTTCCATTTTTATCCTCATATCTTATCTTTTTTTTTCCTTCTTACAGTAGATACTCTTATTTATTGATGTTATCAGCTTCCAGTTCTTCAGTTATCCTTAGTATTCTGGAAATTCACGAATCTCTGTCTTCCCTTCAGGTATCTTGGCAAAGTTAACACCCGACACCAACTATATGATACACATCTTCACTTATGTATATCATAAGTCTCTGCAAATCAGCAGGTGCAGCACTCAACGTTGCATCCTACTTCTTCCCAATTCTTTCTCCTGTGTGTCCTGTCTGTCCAGGGAACAGCACCACCCATATTTTGTTTGTCAAACTTCACTATTTCCTGTCTTTCGACAAGCATGCCTCATACCTGTTGATTTCAGCTCCTTGACATTCACCCACAGTTTAAAAGATATTTCTAGTTCTCTGAAAATGTTTTTCTCATTAGTTCAAGAAAAGTCACTGTGAAGCTGGCAGATATCTAGAATCACAAAGGGGATTTCTGCGCTAGGACTCCACAGTGCACAGGAGCAGAAAACATTAGAATCCACTGTCAGCAAATGTGTGAAGGAGGTGAAGGTTGCTACCCAGCCTCACAACTTAACTATTCCTCTTTCATCCCCTGGAATGCTTCTGGTGCCCATCAATGTAAGGAAGATAAATTTCATGTGTCAACTACAAATTATTTTGTAGTAAAAACCAATATTGTCTGCATTTTCAAAGAACATATCAGAATCATGAACACACAAAAAATCATATTGTGGGAATCCTATGAACTGTGGAACTAGGTAATGAATTAATTTGGAAAGTGAAGTTGCCTTAGAATTCTTCATATCCTATTTCAAAGATAACTGATACTCATATTAGAGTGGACCTTGCTTTGATTAAGGCAGTGTTCCTAGACAGGAAATTCAGTATGTTGTACATATTATAGCAAAGATGAAAAGAGGTTACTAGAAGATGAATGTGGAAATATTGGCTGAGTCCAGTTGATGGAAGGGCCAAGCAGTGTATTGGTATTTTTTTCTAAGTTCAATTTTTTAGCAGTTTTAGCTGGGTTGTAATATAATTTTACCAGCTGTATAAATTATGTTTTTATATGAGCAAAACAAAAGACAAGGAGCAACATATGAGACTGTCTAAAATTAGGGAGCAGTAAACATGGGGGAAAATAAAACAATTTGGAAATATATTTTGAGGTTAGAATGGCCAGATTTTCTGGTGGATTGGATATGACTGAAAAAGAAAAAGAAAGAACCAAAGATGTCTCCTAGGTTCTTTGCTTGAGCAAGTAGGTGGATTGTAATACCATTTTTTTTTTTTTTTCTGAAATAGGAAAGACTGGAGGAGACAGAATTTGGACAATTATCAAGAGTTCTGATTTAGCCATGTTATGTTGGAGATGCCTGTTAGGTAACTAAGTGAAGCTATCTAGTAAAAAAATTGTTCATGTGCATCTGAAGCTTCATTATATGTTATATTGCCTAGCAGGAGTACCCTAGCCTGTTTCCCCACTTTTATGTGAGTAAGAACCAGGTTTTCCCTTTGAGCTGACATAACTCTGCAGACATAAAGATCCAAAACTGGACCACACATCATAGGTTATATTTCAGGAATCTTCCTGCTGGACACAAACTGCAAAGTCACATCTAGCTACCTTGATTTGTAGTCGACCTGCTTGTACAACTTTGAAAATCAATCAAGAGAAAAAAAAATTAGTTCTCAAAGGGCATATATTAAGTTGTATTTCTAGTATGTTTCTGAGGAATGTTAGAATGCATCAAAGATTCCCAAATCATGGATGTGTTCTATCAGTCCTCTCTGAACTTCACCTCTGGACATTTTTGGTACATGTCTCAGTACATGACCTGGTAGTTCTAACTTCATGACTTTGCTGCTTGTGCCCAGCAGGAAGATTCCTGACATCTGACCTTTGAGGCGTTGTCTGGTTTTGGATCATTGTTTCTGCAGAACTATGTCAGCCCAGAGAGAACACATGGTTTTTATATAAAAGTGCTGAAACAGGCTAGGGTACTATAGGAAATATAACATTTAATAAAGCTTCAGAAGACATATTTTCTCGCAGAGTCAAGTCTCCAATCTTGTTGGTTATGTTAGGGAAATTGGAGTTGGGGGGGAGGGAGGAGGGTAAGGATAAAATGCTTAAAAGTTAGAGATCATTGGGGAAGAATGATTGGTGAAGTTGGGGAGGAAGTATACTAGAAAGCAAAATCTTATAGAGTAAACGAAAGATGCTGGAACTTCTAAGTTGGGATGAAGAGTTCAGTATTTTGGCCTCTGAAGATTACATTGTGATTATTAGGTAGAAAATTCAGTTGCTATTAAGTGTAATTATTGCTTCCATATGGGATGAGGATTTGGAGAGCTACAGATGGGAAAGGGTGTAGGGGCTCAATTTGGAGGAAACTTTGGCAGCGGTGGAAATTATATAACTAAC
>NW_007784753.1:0-2775 GCF_000696425.1 Galeopterus variegatus
AAGGTTAAGAGCTATTTTGGGGGGTGGAGGGTTGTTTTCCTCTTTTCCGTTTTTCTAAAGTGTGTGCAGGCATACTGGAAGGTGGGGGTGTCCCACTGAAAGGACCAGAGCTGGGGCCTGAGGTGGGAGAGGTGGCCCCTCCCTGCTGCCCCGGGCTCGTCCCCTCCTCTTCCCTGTCCCCCATGTCCCTGCCTGGAAAGGCAGCGGACATTGTCAGGGCTGTGGAGGGTTGGGGGAGGTGCAGCGCCCAGCGGGGTGCAGGGAGCTGGGCTCAGAGGACAGCGGCCTGGAGGGACCCGGGGCACTCTCTGCATTGTCTCTTTTCTCTCTGGTGCCCCAGGAACCCGATGGAGCGGATATATCGAGGAACATTCTATTTCCACTTCCGAAACCTTCGCTATGCCTCTGATTGGAACACCGCCTTCCTATGCTACCGCGTGGAAGCAGTGGAGCACCGCTGCCTGTCCTCGTTGACAGGGGAATTTTTGAAAACCAGGTACCAGCCTGACCAGTCACATCACAGCCAGGCGCTAAGCCAGTTGAGATGGCAGAAAAAAGGGCCAAACACGTGGCTCACTCGGGAGAGGAGACTGCGGCGCTGGGAGCGCGGCAGCCCTGAGAGCGCCAAGGCTCAGGTTCAGATCCTATATGGGGATGGCCGGTGCGCTCACTAGCTAAGTGCGGTGCTGGCGACACCAAGCAAAGGTTGCGATCCCCTTACCGGTCACAAAAGAAAAAAAAAAAATCACATTAAACAAAATGCTAGACGCGGGCTCCCCAACGTACGTTTTCTTCCCAGAACATTTCTTCAGTCCATGGCCCTAATGTTCCCGCTTGACTGTTGTGGAATCTGACAGATGATGGTGCCCGACTTGTCACAAAAGGCCCTGCTTAGAGGCCACAGCCCTGAGTCGCCGAGTGGTTTTTTCCCAAAATCTTGTAACTGTGCTCTGCGTCTAGCAGTCTTCGAGGGAAGAGACTCTGGGAAAGTTGAGGCGTCTTGTGCACCCCACACCTTATCTGGCCCTAGGACCCGCAGGCTGGTCCTGCCAGCCCAGCCACAACCCTGGTTCCTCCTGGTCTAGGACGCGTTATCACACAGTGGTGACCCCAGCCTGCTCAGAGGCCATGGACAGGACTCCCTTGGGTGACCACTACAGCAGCTGTGACCGGCCTCTGCAGCCACTAGAGCAGGCACCAGCCCCTGCAGCCCACGCCCACCCCTCGCCACCCCTGCAGACGTGCACCCACACCTGCCGTCCTCCTCCGCCCAGGCTGGAGACTTTTCTGAATGTGTTGGGGGAGCCATTGCTGGGTGGGCAGGCTTGCTCCGTAGCAGGGCCACCCGATAAAATGTAGTAGCAGTCGTACAAGTAATTTAAATTTTTCTAGACCCATAGCTTACAAAGCTGACAGAAACTGGCAAAATTAATTTTAATAATTCATTTAGTCCAGAATACCTAACATGATTCCAACATATAATTAACACAACATTCTCCAAGAGAGAGTGTACGTTCTTTTCATTTGCATTGTGAGTCTTTGAAATGAGCTGTGTATTTTGCAGGCTGCAGGTCTCACTTCAGACGAGCCACATTTCAAGTGCTCAGTATCCACGTGTGGCCAATGGCCCTCATGGGACAGTGCAGCTCTGTAGCCCTCCCCAGCAGACAGGAGGCCGGGAACCAGGCTGAGTCCTGAGGGACTGGCCAGAGCAGGGCTCGGAATGCTTGCTGAACAGGTGCCTGGGAGAGTGGACACTAGAATAAATGTCCTGGAATGAGGGGGAGGAGCACGACTTAGAAAAGAAGAGTAGGGAGCTTCTTAGTCGGTTCTGTGCAGAATTCCTGAGACTGCGTGACCCACAGTAATCGGAAATGTATTGCCTCACAGTTCTGGAGGCTGCAAAGTCCAATATCAAGGTGCCGGCTCTGGCGAGGGCCTTCTTGCTGCATCATGACGGGGCTGAAGGCCAGGGGGCAAGAGGGGGCGGGAGGGGGCTGAACTCGCTCTTGTAGAACAGCACTGACCCCACCCAAGGGAAGAGCTCTCAAGGCCTAATCACCTCTTAAAGGTTTCACCTTTTAATACCACTCCAATGGCACTTCAATTTGCTCATGAGTTTGGAGGGGACAAACATCCAAACCATGGCAGGAGGAAAGGAGAAAGGGATGATCAGTGAATAACATGCCCTGGGGCTCCTGCCCCGCTGCCGAGTTCATGTGTGCGGCCACCCCTGCCCTATGAGGCTCAGGTCCCTGCCCATGCCAGGGACAGAGCCTGGTGTGCTCTGAGGGACTCGGTGCTGGTCAGCCTCCAGCTGCTCGCTGCCGAGTCTCGTGGCCTTGAAAGAACCAAAGATGAATCCGAGGGGCATGAGGAGCCACAGTCTTAGCTGGATGTCATTGGAGATGTAAGTTGGTGGTGGCAGGAAGCAAATCCCAGTGACCCCATTTCTGTTGAAAACCGGGTTTGGGGCTGGGGCATGACCCGATACCAGCCAAAGGCTGCAGGAAAGGCCATCCTGGGGCCTGGAGGGAGAGGTTCGTCGTCAATGCCCCTGGACACCCAGGAGAGGACTGTCCGTGTGTCTGTGTGGAACAGGAGCTGGGGCCTCCTGGGGAGTGGGCTGCGGCCTGAGGACAAAGCCAGTTCTCTGGGGCTGGTGGAGCCAGAAGCCAGAAACAAAGCACATCCCACCATGGGACGGACATCAACAAGGGAGCAAATGAGCCGAACGGTGCTCCCCTAGCTTCAGACTTCTTGTCACCCAAGAAG
>NW_007784754.1:0-2775 GCF_000696425.1 Galeopterus variegatus
GGGGGAGCCCCCTCAGCAGGAGCATTCAGTGTGCCTTGGGTATCTATCGGAGCATTTCACAGACAGCATGAAATGCTCTGGTTAACCTGACAGGTTGCTTAACAGATCTACTCATATTATGTTATTGCAATACAATATACATGATTTAATGAAGACTTGTGCCAGGTGTTATGGTATATCTCAAAAGGATCCTCCCCTGTTGCCCAGCATGAGTATTGTTTGGATTTTTTTTTTCTCACTCCCTTTTCCTTGTCTTTGACTATCTTAATTTATTTTTTAGAACAGGCAATATAATTGCATAGTTCAAAACTGCTAATTAAAATAAACAGTGAAAAGTATCTCTCATACCCCTGTCCCCCAACCATCCAGTTCCTTCCCCAGAGGCAACCTATGTTACCAGGTCCCTCCATGTCCTTACGGAGATTTTTCAAATAAATATAAAAACATGTCAAACGCATAATTATATACATTCTTTTTTATTTTTTATAAAAATACAAAATGTTAGCGTACTAGTTTCTGCCACTTCTAGAATGAGCTTTGACATCACCCTCTGAGATAGAATTTTCATCGAGCAGGTCAAAACTTGTCAGATGCTCTGTGTTTAGCTAAGGCTCCAGCAGAGTCAGATTATGTCCCCACTACTACTATATCTTGATTCTGTGCCAGTTTTGTAATATATATTAAGAGCACATCATCTGTTTCCTTTCTGAGGGCAGTTCAACATCAGTTCTCTGTGTTTTATCCATTTGTAGCCAGGCTAGTATGTATTTTGCAGATTTCCTTAAAGATATATCTTCTTGACATACAATACTGTTATGCCTTTCTTCCTATCAAATTTGTAATTATTATTCATATGGTGCATGGGACAAACTATTTCATGATAATATGTCCACCAAGTCTTGGTATTTCCCCTTAAATTATGCATGTGTATATATGTTGCAATATATATTCATTTTATTTACAACTCATGTGCTTTACATTTGAATTGGTATTTGAATTTCTAAGTAACATTTTCAATATCTTTTAATTATTTTCTCATGTGAATCACTGAGAAACTTCTTCAGTGTTATTTTTCTTTCCATGTCCTTTCTCCTCCAAAGAAATCAACATCATGGCTGACAAAGGTCTGGGAGTTCATTTTACTTTCTCCATATTTTCAGTTTACAGCCCTCTTGAACAAGTAGGCTAACCTCTGGAAAAACACGTTTGTTCTTCCCAATCTTTGTAATGTGCATCACCCCAGCCAAGAGCCTATCATTCCAGGATATTAAGTCACGGTCTAGGTATCTAAGCCCATTTTATCAACATTAGCTGCACTGTCAGTAGTTCTCTTCCCAGAAGTTCTATCATTCAAATTTCCTACCCCACTGAAAAAGAAACAGTAAAAACATGACCTATATCCCACTAGTTTCCTGCCTGAGAATTTACAGTCCCTAAACTTTTGTCAAAGTCTTTTTCCTGTTCAAGAATGAACAATTTGCTAATTTGCCAGCTTTGTTAATCACTTCATTAATTTATCCAACAAACATTTATTTAGTACTCAGAAGCTGGGTTGTTAAAAATTAATTTATTAGTTTATTAAACTTTACAGTCATTTGTTAGCCTATGGCTATCCTGTCTATAATTTAAATTGATAAGGATTACGTAAAAGTATGTTGTATTATCCATTTCTGTTGCTTATAATAAAGTACTTGGAAGGGTGATTTGTAAGAAAACAAAATTTACTGCTTATGGTTTCACAGGCTAAGAAATCCAAAGTCCAGGGAACACATCTGGTGAGGGTCTTGGTGGAGGCAACAGTGACTCAGGGGTCTCACATGGCAGAAAATGGTGGAGCAGAGAGAGACTAACTTCTCATGCCCTGTCCTTTTAAAGCCCTCAGAACCACGCCTCTGACCTTCATTATTAATCTAATCACTATTGCTTAGTCCTACAATCTAATCACCTCTTCAAGGCCTCAACTTTCAATTACCATAATAGGATTTCTCCCCATCCCAACAGTCACAGTGGGGGTCAAGTTTCTAATACATAAAACTTGGGCGACACAATTCAAGCTTCAATGAGTTTGGGGGGGAAATTCAATCCACTACAGTATGTTACAAAAGATATGGGAGCAATGAGCACGAAGCAAATAACTCTGGTGTGTAGCAGAGTAGTGGGAGAAAGCAAGAAGTCTTTACGGAAGAGAAAACCTGGGACGTTAGAAATAAGTAGGAGTTGGCCAGGCAGGCAGGGGAGAAAAGCACGTACAGACAGAGGGTTTTGTACAAAAGCATGGAGGTGAGAACACATATGTAAATCCTAAACTAAGGCAACCTCAACAGCAATTAAGAGGTGCATACAGAGTTGAGAGACAGTTTAGAGTTAGAATTAATAGGGTTCATTGACCATTAAAGTATGGGAAATGAGAGAAAGGTAGGATTTAAGAATGAGTGAGTTTTGGTGATGGGTAAATAGATTGATGGTAAAGCCTGAGATAAGGAATTCGGGAGGTGGAACAGTTTGGGGTGTTGAACGGACAATAATGAAATAAATTTTGCACATACAAATTTTTTTTTTTCCTTTTTGTCTTTTTTCATGTCCGGCAACGGTTCGCAACCCTCAGTGCCGCGCCCATACCAGACCGGGACCGGCAACGGGATCGCAACCCTCAGTGCTGCGCCCACACCTCGCTCAGCCAGTGAGTGGGAACCGGTCTGTATGTGGGATCCGAACCCTCGGCGGGAGTGCCACCGCGCTCCCGAGCGGCACACTGTAGCAGTGCGCCACCGGGCC
>NW_007784755.1:0-337 GCF_000696425.1 Galeopterus variegatus
TATGATAGGACCTAGGTGAATGTTTCTCAGTGGCGGAACACCACTGTCCCACACAGTCTTTTATTTACTTATTTTTTTACTTAATGTTTAGATAGAAAATTATTTTCTCAACATACAAAGAAAACATCACAAATTGAATTTAAAGTCAAATGATAAGGAATAAATTTAACACATAAAGTTTAATATCCTTAATGCATAAAGAACACTAAAGATGAGCAGACAAGTCACATACCCAAAATAAATGCAAGTGGCTAATAAATACACTCTAAGATGTTTATAGAAATGGAAATTAAAACAGAAAAATGACATTTTTCATTTCTCAAACTGAAAAAAATAT
>NW_007784755.1:2475-2775 GCF_000696425.1 Galeopterus variegatus
CGGGCGCGACACTGAGGGTTGCGATCCATTGCCGGTCACGAAAAAAGACAAAAAGGAAAAAAAAAAATGTTCATACACTTTCACCCAATTATCTTACTTCTTGAAATGGTAAGTAAATAGTCAAAGAAAATATTTTTTTTAATGTGGAAGGCCATTATATAAAGGTAAAAAATTGGGAATAAGCTGAATGTCTAACAATATGAGAATGGCTAAATACATTATGGACCTCCATAAAATGTAATGACAAATTTTCAAGATGTAATATTAATTGAAAAAGCAGGATGATAAACTGCACTAAAA
>NW_007784756.1:0-445 GCF_000696425.1 Galeopterus variegatus
TTTTTTTTTTTACTAAGTTGTTTGAATTCCTTGTATATTCTGGATGTTAATCCCTTGGTGAATGCATAGTTTGCAAATATTTTCTCCCATTCTGTAGGTTATCTTTTTGCTCTGTTTTATCTTTTGCTGTGCAGAAGCTTTTTATTACTGTTTCAATCTCATTAGTTATTATTAGTCTCTTTAGGTTTCCTAGTTCTTCATGACTGAACCTTGGTAAATTGTATGTGTCCAGGAATTGTCCAGTTCTTCAAGGCTTTCCAGTTTCATTGCTTGTAGTTGGTCATAGTAGTCTTTTATGATCCTTTGTATTTCTGTGGTGTCAGTTGTAATGCCTTCTTTTTCATTTCTGATTTTATTTATTTGTCTTTCTTTTTTTCCTTGTTAGTCTAGCTGAAGGTTTATTGATTTTGTTTATCTTTTCAAAAAAACAACTCTTTGTTTCATC
>NW_007784756.1:2420-2774 GCF_000696425.1 Galeopterus variegatus
CTGGATACAGAATTCTTGGTTCACAGTCTTCTTTCCTTCAGCACCCTGAATATATCATCTCGTTCTCTTCTGGCCTGTAGGGTTTCTACTGAGAAATCCACCGAGAGACGTATTGGAGGTAGCTCTGTGGAATATTATGTGTTTCTTTTCTCTGTTTTCAGTATTCCTTTTTTACCTTTAGTTTTTAATAATTTGGTTATGATGTACCATGGGGTGTCCTCCTTGCATTGAACTTGATTGGTGACCTCTGAGCTTCCTGTACCTGGATGCTGTCGTCTTTCTCCATACTTGGGAAATTGTCCACCATTATTTCCTTGAATACACTTTTTACATCTCTCCCATTTTCCTCTCCTT
>NW_007784757.1:0-513 GCF_000696425.1 Galeopterus variegatus
GTGATAAAATGAAAGTGTAAATATCTAAGAGTTTTCAAAGCACTATCTAAATTAGGTGATCAGGACATTATCTATTTTTATTTTTATTATTTTGATGATGAAAATCTTGCTTGCTATTATCTGAATGTTTGTGTTCCCCCAAAATTCAAATGTTGAACTAGCCCCCAAGGTGATGGTATTAGGAGCTGAGGCCTTTGGGAGGTAGTTAGATCATGAAGTTGGGATTAGTGCTCTCATAAAAGAGACAAAAGACAGCTAGCTAGCTCCTTCCACCATGTGAGGACACAGCAAGAAGTCCCCATCTATAAGAAAAGAGCCCTTACCAGACACCGAATCTGCTGATGCCTTGATATTGTACCAGACACCGAATCTGCTGATGCCTTGATATTGGACTTCCCAGCCTCCAGAACTGTGAGAAATAAATTTTTGTTGTTTATAAGCCAACCAGTGTATGGTGTTTTGTTATGCTTCTCAAACAGACCAAGATGGTGCTCAAAGAAAGTAAGTGATTTG
>NW_007784757.1:2449-2774 GCF_000696425.1 Galeopterus variegatus
TTTTAATACAGTTAATAAGATACAATTGAATTTTAACACAATGTATGATGATCAAATCAGGGTAATTAGCATATTCATCATCATTTCTTTGTGATGAGAGCATTTGAGCTCCTCTCTTTTAGTCATTTGAAACCATTCAATAAATTATTGCTATGTATAGATACCTAGCACTACTATAGACAACTAGAACTTATTTTTCCTATCTAGCTATAATTTTGTATTCATTATCCAACCTCTCTCTATCTCCTCCCTCTTCCCTTCCCAGCCTCTGGTGACCACAGTTCTACTTTCTATTTCTATAAGCTCGAGTTGAAGTATTTAATTA
>NW_007784758.1:0-2774 GCF_000696425.1 Galeopterus variegatus
TGGGGTTTCTTACACAGAGTAATCGGATCACAGGAGGCGTTAACTGGATTAGGCAGAAGGCATCCAGGAGACACTGGCTGAAAGTGGCTATTAAGTAGCACGGGAACCTGGGCATGTGACAGGGGCTGGTTTCCAACCTCATTCCTCCTTCCCTCCTGGAGCAGCAGGGGCAACGGGGTGCACAGTGAGGGCTTGCAGAGGGCCTGGTTCCTCTGCACTTTTCTCCTTTTATCCCAGGCCCCTCAGTTAGCCTCCCCAGCCACAGCTCAATGCCCTTCCTTCTCGGAGCTCCGACCATGTGGCCAGATCTGCATTGGACCCTTTGGTTTTATTATCTCTTTTAATCACTACAGAGAATTTACAAGGTAGGTTTCAACATTCCCATTCAACAGAAGGAAAAACAGAGGCTTGGAGGTTAAGAAAATTGCCCAGTAACTCACAGTAATAAATAAATTTGGGATTCCAATCCAGATCTATCTAATATTATTTCCATCTCAAAAACCATCTCCCCAAACCTGGTCATATCAAGCCTCTCTGACTTCTGAGGCCCAGCAGGTGGGCTGTCCACCCTGGCCAGCTTCTCAGGCTGAGCGTTGGGAGGGAGGAGGTGGCATCGGTGGGGATTCATGGGCTCTAGAGGGAGATCAGCTACTGGATAGCCCCTGACCCCAATCCACCTCAGGCTGGAGTGCTGTCCTTCCCCAGCCAGCACGAGGGCCTGAGCCTCATGGCAGCCTCAGGGCAGCCCTTCTCCTGGGTATAAAGACGCATTCCCCTCACCAAGTGCTGCTCTGGAAAACCCTAGAGGCAAGAACCTGGCGGCTCCCACTGGAGGGTGGAAGGGATAATACATTAGATAGTACAGAAGCAAGTTGGAGTCTCAGCAGTATGCTCGCTCCAGCAAGACTCCCTGTGCACCCTATGACGGATAAATGCACACACGCACATGCACACACCACACACATACACATGCACATGCATACACCTACACACACACCACAATGCACACACACAAGTGCACGCACACATGCTCACACACACGCACATTCACACATGCATACACACACGCACATTCACACATGCATACACACATGCACACGCACACACACACGTACACACACACATTCACACACGCACATTCACACATGCATACACACAAGCACACACACACGCACATTCACACATGCATACACACATGCACACGCACACACACGCACATTCACACATGCATACACACAAGCACATGCACACACACACGCACATTCACATATACACACAAGCACACGCACACACATGCACATTCACACATGCATACACACAAGCACACGCACATTCACACATTCACACATGCATACACACAAGCACACGCACACACACGCACATTCACACATGCATACACACAAGCACACGCACACACACGCACATTCACACATGCATACATGCACACGCACACACACGCACATTCACACATGCATACACACATGCACACGCACACACGCGCACATCCACACATGCATACACACAAGCACATGCACACACACGCACATTCACACATGCATACACACATGCACATGCACATTCACACATGCATACACACATGCACACGCACACACACGCACATTCACACATGCATACACACATGCACACGCACACACACGCACATTCACACATGCATACACACAAGCACATGCACACACACACGCACATTCACACATGCATACACACAAGCACAGACACACGCACATTCACACATGCATACACACATGCACACACACACGCACATTCACACATGCATACACACATGCACACGCACACACATTCACACACACACATGCATACACACAAGCACATGCACACACACGCACATTCACACATGCATACACACAAGCACAGACACACGCACATTCACACATGCATACACACATGCACACACACACGCACATTCACACATGCACACGCACACACACGCACATTCACACACGCACATTCACACATGCATACACACAAGCACACGCGCACACACGCACATTCACACATGCATACACACACGCACATTCACACATGCATACACACAAGCACACACACGCACATTCACACAAGCACACACACACGCACATTCACACATGCATACACACATGCACACACACACGCACATTCATACACACATGCACACACACACGCACATTCACACATGCATACACACAAGCACATGCACACACACGCACATTCACACATGCATACATGCACACGCACACACACGCACATTCACACATGCATACACACATGCACACGCGCACACACACGCACATTCACACATGCATACACACATGCACACGCGCACACACACGCACATTCACACATGCATACACACAAGCACACACACACATTCACACATGCATACACACATGCACACACACACGCACATTCACACATGCACACGCTCACACACGCACATTCACACATGCATACACACAAGCACACGCACACACACGCACATTCACACATGCATACACACAAGCACACGCACACACACGCACATTCACACATGCATACACACATGCACACACACACATTCACACACGCATACATGCACACGCACATTCACACATGCATACACACATGCACACGCACACACACACATTCACACATGCATACACACATGCACATGCACACACACGCACATTCACACACGCAATTCACACATGCACACGCACACACACACACATTCACACATGCATACACACATGCACATGCACACACACGCACATTCACAC
>NW_007784759.1:0-2774 GCF_000696425.1 Galeopterus variegatus
CAGACAGTTGTTATGGCCAAATGGTTGGATGTGAGGATATTTAACTTTTCTACATCTTTGACATATTTTGAAAGAAGCAAGTGTTAGAATTCTGCTTCTAAGTAAGATGAAGTGGGAAGCAGTAGGCCAAAGCTCCCACTGCTGAAAAAAATATATATAAAGACAAAAATAAATCTTACTTTAAAGATATGAGAGAGCTGTGAATGCAACAAGGACTCCATGAGCTAAAACTCAAGAAAAGGAAGATTCTAAATGTGATGAATAAAGATTATAAACAGTATTCCATGAATTCAGGTCAGGTTTTGCCAGCAGATTGATTAGGAAAAACCTTTTGGTTTTCAGAAGTTTTTATTTCAAAATCGTGTATAAGATATTGTATAGCTTTATTTTATCTTTGTTGTGGTCATCAGTTGCGTATCTCTCCTTATTAAAATGTAAGTTCTGTGAGGACAGGGACTTTTTAGATTTGAATTGTTGTAGATCTTAGAACAATTCATGGCTCAAAAGAAACTCTAAATAAATGAATGAATGATGATCAGCAAAAGGGATGCCCAGAGGGAAAAACAGAATTCCTTTATCAACCACAAAACAAATCTGAGTACTGTCCATGGACTTTACCAGTACAGAGTCATGAGTAACTGAGGACTTTTCAGCTCAGCAGATTTGGGTGTCTTGAAAAGTCACAGAACTCACATATATTAAGACAAGAACAACTGCAGTTGTTTAATATAGATGGAGACTGGAGAATCATGATAAAATGAAATTTCTTACATTCCCTACTTGAAAGGGAGGAAATAATCTTCCTCATGAAGATGACCTCTACAAGAACTCTTCACTTGAAATGCATCACTTCTTCCTAGGGACTAGCAGTTTGCAAAGAGAATACTGTGAACTGCTTGTGTGGAAACAGTGCAAGGAACAGGGGTCATCTCAATAGACAAATATATACTAACAGCTCATCTAGTAAGAGAAAATAGGAAAGGAAGAATATAAGATTCAAATTGCATCCATTTAAAAGACATTTCTGAATACAAAACATCTCAGCTTTTTATGACATTGCAATCTTTGTGTTGAATGAGATATGGGAAGTCACATAGGATTTATGCCTTAATCATCTGGAGGGCAGGGGGAGGAAGTGATATGAGTCAATTTTTAAAATAAGCATTTAAATGAGTAAAATTTATAAAACTTCACCAATCAACAAGTCTTCATTTTACCTTCAGTGTGCTTGGGAATGTACAAGGACAATTGCCAAGATATATAAATGAATACAATGTCCCTGATACTGTCCCTGAGCTTGAAGGATCTTTTTTTTTTTTTTTCTTTTTGTAAGAAACAAAAACAATGCAGGAAATCATTAACTGAGGGCTTCAGGGGGCATATTCTTCCAGTAATGAAGATTGAAGACAGTAAAAACATCAGTGTAGGCCAGTAAAGAATCCTTAGGACTCGGTCAGAACCTTCAGCAATGTTCAGGGTGTAAATGGATGAAAACCATGGGATAGAAAATCTCCCTGTGCAGGGAAAAGCAGGTGCAAATACCCCACCATGGAAGCAAACATGACAGAATGCAGTAGCTCACACTAAAAGCAGCCCTTATCTTTGATTTCAGGTGTGGCCAGTGTGGAAAGGAAATTCCTAGAGATTAAGCACCTACATTTCTCAGATCCTTTCCAGGAATTGTCACAATGCTTTGCACATGCTTAACAACCTTGCTTGATAGGTGGCTTCTAACTGAACAATTAAATTATATATTCCATTTGCCAATATATAGCCTTCTTCTGACGACACTGGCTTTGGGGAGAATCAGTGGAAAAAAGATGCAGGAGAGCTTTGAGTTGTTATTCAAATAGCATTCTCTGTATGTAAAACATATCTGATCCTACCTACATTTACCACCCAGTGCTGGTGAGTATATCTCCAACATATATACTCCTCTACACATCCCTTCGCTATAAAACCCAAGCAGAAAGGATGGGTCGGGAAGGAGGCAGTTCAGTGCAGTCATAAAGAGTATGATCTTTGGAATTTGATCAATGTGGGTCCCAGAACAACATTTACTAAATAGTAATCGTAGGAAAATGACTTAATTTTTCAAAGCCTTACCATACCATACTTGACAATATAGATAAAACCAGTAAAGAACTCAGGACAGAGGCATACAGTATGAATTTAATATGCATCAGCTGTTAGGATTACCTGTTAATTGACTCTATGACCAGTGTTGTTCAAGGAAATAATTTGTAATGATCCATAAATATTTTAAATGTCATTAGCAACATTAAAATATTACAAATTATCACAATTTTATCATTTCAATAACTAATAGAGCCTTACATAATTCTCTACTTCACAACAAAACTTATTTTGAAATGACATATTTGTTATTCTACTCTGCGAGGCAAAGATGAATTAATCCCTGCTGCTACTCTGTCTTGTAGCGTGCTGAATGAAGTTGCCTATGAGCAAAGCAGCTTGTTCACAAATCGGTCTCTGCAGATCAGCACATCTGCCTTTGTGACTTATCAATGCTCCTGACAGAACTTAGGAATCATGGTTATTTTAGAGTAAATGGGTAACTTGAAGAAATCAGAGGCAGTGGAGGTTGCTGCAAATACTCATCCTGTTGTACTCATACATTGCATCCTGTTGAAATTTCTTAATGTCAAGTCTGAATGTTTCTCTGTTAATATATACTTCCATTTTTTCTGGGGTATTTGGATATTGGCTCCAACTTGACCTTATTAGTACAAAAGCATGCAGCTTTCAGAATT
>NW_007784760.1:0-2774 GCF_000696425.1 Galeopterus variegatus
GGAGGGGAGGGGAGGGGAGGAAAAGGGAGGAAGGAAGGAGAAACAACAAACATAATAATATGTTGAACTTTTAGAAGGAGAGATCAGAACTGTGGTTAGTAGACAGAGGAAGGATGAGGGGGGTTAGAGAGAAATTGGTTAATGGACACAAAGAATGAATACCTTTTGTAATGAAGAATATGCCAGCTATCCTGATTTGATCATCACATATTATACACAAATACTGATAGTTAACTCTGTACCCTACAAATATATATAATCAACTATGCTTCAATTTGAAAAAATCTATTACAAAACATACTCTTACCTATGATCTGTAAATTATGCTGCTTGGTATTTACCCAAAGAAGTTGAAAACTTGTGTCCACAGAAAAACCTGCACACGGATGTTTGTGGCAGCTTTATTCATAATTGCCAAAACTTTGAAGCAACCAGGATGTTCTTCAGTAGGTGAATGGATAAACTATGGACAGCCAGACAACGGAATATTATTCAGCATTAAAAAGAAATGAACTATCAAGCCATGGAAAGACACAGAGAAACTTTAAATGCTTATTACTAAGTGATAGAAGCCAATCTGAAAAGGTCACATACTGTGTGATTCCAAGTATACGACGTTCTGGAAAAGGCAAAAGTATAAAGACAGTAAAAAAATCAGTGCTTGCCAAGGGTTTGAGAGTGGGGTGGTGAGGGATGAATAGGCAGCGCACAGAGGATTTTTATGGCAGTGAAAATACTCTCTGTGCATAATGGTGGATACATGTCATTACATATTGGTCCAAACCCATGAAATGTACAACACCAAGAGTGGACCCTAATATAAATTATGGATTTTGCATTATTATGATTTATCAATGTGGAATCATCAATTATAAGAAATGTACCACTCTGATGTGGGATGTTGTTAATGGGGGAGGCTATGCATGTGTAGGGACAAGAGGTATATGGGAACTCTGTGCATCCTCTCGTAGTTTTGCTATGAACATAATGTGGCTTTGGAAAAATAAAATATATTAAATTAAAAATATGTAAATATACATTAATAAATGAATGAATGAATAAATAATTAATAGCAAATCAAGATGTACAGTATCTTGAAAAATTCAGGTCAAGAACAACAACCAAAAGAGATGAAAAGATATAACCTAACAATCTAATGTGATTATTACCTTTCTTTTTTTCTACTTTTTGATTTGTTTTTGCAATAACTTTGTATTACTTGTATAATTAAAAACAAGTTATTTTCCAATAACAAAACAGAAAATGCCACGATAAAATTAAGATTTCTTAAGGAAAAGAGTTGATATATTATAACATTAATTAAGTTATATAATTCAACATTACTAAATACATTAATATACTTTATATTAATAGTTTGAAGAAAAAAATTTTGATCATAATGACATAAGTGGCTAAAATGTCACTTGATAAACCTGGGACAAGTGGCTAATTATTTGAGAAAAAAACCAAAAAGCACTCTCTCTTCTTCATACCATTAATCATCAATAAATAGTTTTTAAAATTAAAAACATAAAGAATAATATGAACAAAGAGTGAAAAATTATATAATCTTGAGAGTAGGGAATATTTTTCTAAGCATCAAACCAAATGTCAATACTTTAAAGGAAAATATTGATATATTTACTGGTATAAATTTAAAAGCTTTTTACACCTAAAACATATAAAATTAAATGTCAAAGGAAAATATTTGCTATAAATATGACAAAGTGGGTGACAATTGTACTGTACAAAGCATTATTACAAATACATTAAACAACGAGATCATGTAATCACAACAGAGGAGATATAAATTAGCATTAAATATCTGAAAATATTCGACTTTTTGATTTATAATTTAAAAAATCAAATTGAAGTTATAGTGCGTAATACTGAGATTATCAAACTGTCAAAGATTAAAAAAATAATAATCATTCTGATGAGGGTTTAGGGAAAGTGATCATCTCAGTATCTGATGGGGCAAAGCATACTGGGAAAATCTTTCTGGAGAGTGATTTAGGATAGCACATGTCCAAATCCTCAAAAAATATGCATATCCTTTTATCCAGTCATTTCCCTGCTAAGAACTGATTTTTCTTAGAGGTATGTTTACAAAGATAAAAATTCATGCAACTTTGCTTATGATAGCATTTTTTTTTTCCTTTTTGTCTTTTTTTCGTGGCCGGCAACGGATCGCAACCCTCAGTGTCACGCCCGTACCAGACCGGGATCGGCAACGGAATCGCAACCCTCGGTGTTGCCCCCGCACCTCACTCAGCCAGTGAGCGGCCGGTCTGTATGTGGGATCCGAACCCTCGGCGGGAGCGCCACTGCACTTCCCAAGCGGTGCACTATAGCAGTGCGCCACCGGGCCGGCCCTATGATAGCATTTTTCAAAAAGTGTAGAACAAACTGTTTACCAAAAAGAGAATTGAGTAAATACCTTTTTGATGTATACCTACTAAACAATAATGTGAAACTAGTAAAAGTTACTTTGTCGTAAAAACATTATTGTTATCTAAAGATATATGGCAAACAGAAATCATAGCACAGCCATTTAGCAGACTCTGGGGCCCACCAGCCCAGGTTTGGTTCCCAGCTCTGCCTTTTCTTACCTGTGTATTCTTGGGCAAGTTATTTAACTTTTTCAATTCTCAGTTTATTCATATGAAAAAAAAATAATGGTAACAGTGTAATCAAATTGTTTGGAGGGACAAATTAGATCATAAATATAAAGGAGCTGTGCCCTTATACATAACATATAAGTGCTAAAAAAA
>NW_007784761.1:0-1024 GCF_000696425.1 Galeopterus variegatus
ACAAGAACATTTTATTAAAAACCATAACCATACTTAGCTCATTATTCTGCAATTTTTCATATTGTCTTTGAAAATGTATTTTATGTATTCATTTTGAGATTAATTCAGACAAAGAGCATGATATTTTGAGAGCTAAAACTAAGTGCTGGGATTGAGTTTCCAAGATTTAAAAAAAAATTGTGACCACATATTTAGGGATCAAAATCAATATAGTACAAAACTGGGAAATACGTTTGCCAAAAACACATTGAGTCTTAGTTTCTCAGACTTAGAAAACAAAGAAGTCTTTCAATACTTCTGACCTGATTAGACATGTGAACTTTTTGTCATAGTTTTAGTATAATTATAACATATTTCTCAAGAGAAAAAATGATTTGGTTTTTGAAATCCAGTCCTACATCTCAACATTCAGTATAGTTTAGTAGATTGTTCAAGCCACCCATAGATGATGTTAAAAAAAACTAAAAAGATATCTTATAGTTTAAAAAAATTATGTCATGGGACATCTTATTTAAACTGCTGATTCTCATGAGGTAAATTTAAGAAAATATAACAGTTGTACCAAATCACGAGTTGGTAAATGTGAGTGTCTTGCATACATTTCCCCAAAGGGCCCAATTCACAGAAGAATATCTCAGTAATTCACAGTAACCAAGAGGGAATAGCTGAAAATGGATTATTGAAACTAATATGGCATCTTCACGGTGTTTTGTAACAAGATTGGTACTTTGTATAACCCAAAGCACTGTTGACAAGATATCTAATAAATGATTCAACATGTTTAGGATATATATTTGCTATTTTAAAAGCTGACACAGCCTTTTCCTATCATTTTTATTTATTTCTAATAGTTGAATTATCAATAGCTTTAGTTGAAAAATATAACTCCAAAAAATTCAATTTTTAAACAGCAATAAGTATTTACAGTACTGCATTTTTTTTAGTTCAGTTTTACCTTTATAGAAAGGTTTCTATGTTCTACCTTCATCAATGGATATTTAGTTTTATATTGTATAAAAAGAAA
>NW_007784761.1:2508-2774 GCF_000696425.1 Galeopterus variegatus
TGAGTAGACATGAGGAATGGGAAAGAAGCCAGAAGAATGGAAACAGAGAAATGTCCCAATTAAAAAAAAAATTCACAAGGAATCACTGGTGTTGGACCTCATTTCCTTTTTTAATGGGGTTATTAGAATGTGAGAGGCCTTTCTCAAGGAATTTCTAGATTTTTTTGCAAAGACTTTTTCAAAGCCTTTCATAATAAACTTTTTAAAAAAATAGCAAATGTGTGGATGGAATAAAGTACTCTTAAATAAATTAATAACCGATTGGA
>NW_007784762.1:0-965 GCF_000696425.1 Galeopterus variegatus
GTGGCTAAATTGGCCTCAGGTGTGGCTGGGCCTGCAGCTTTGGAAAATAAAAGCCAGAAGCTTTGATGGTATGCACATGGTGTTAGGTTTGCAGGCCCACAAAACGCTAAAGCTGTGGAGGCTTAGGAGTCTCCACCCAAATTTCAACAGATGTATGGAAAAGCCTGGGGGCCCAGGAAGAGATTTGTCACAGGGGCGGATTCATCACAAACAGCCTTCACTAAAGCAATGTGGAGAGGAAATGTGGGGTCAGAGTTGCAGCAGAAAAACCCCAATAGCACCATGCCTAGTGGAGCCCTGAAAGCAGGACTGCCATGGAGACCCCCAGACTTGTGTGGCTACCAGAGAAATGCCAGCCTGGGAGAGCTGAAGTGTGGCCTGCAACCAGAAAAGTCACAGGAGCAGAGCTGCCCAAGGACTTGAGAACCATACTGTAGTGAATGGATTAATGGTGGTCAGGGGTGTGGTTTGGAGGGCTTTTAAAGAAGAGTACAGGAGAGGTTTGTCTCTCTCTGTTCCACCATTTTCTGCCATGTGAGACCCCTGGGTCACTGTCACCATCACCAATGACTTCACCAGTTGTATTCCTTGGAGTTTGGACTTCTCAGCCTCTGAAATTGTAAGCTTTCTCAGCCTCTGAAACTGTAAGCAATAAATTTTGTTTTCTTACAAATTACCCAGTACCACATATTTTGTTATAAGCAACAGAAACAGACTAATATACCAGACAAACAAAAACTGTGGAAATTCACCACCACAAGACTGGCCCTTCAGCAAACCCTCAAGAGAGTCCTAAACTGTGATCAAAAGAGTGATACGTCACCATAAATATACAAAAGAAAGACTGAAAACTGCTAGTAGAAAAGATACATGAATGAGAAAGAAAGAAAATGTACCTTATCATTACCAAAAAACAAACAACAAAAAAACCCACTAAAGATAAATAATACAAGGGAAAGAAAGGA
>NW_007784762.1:2347-2774 GCF_000696425.1 Galeopterus variegatus
AAAAAGACTGAAATCATATCAAGTTTATTTTCAGAACACAATGGAAATTAACAACAAACAAAACTTTGGAAACTATATGAACACATGGTAATTAAACAACATGCTCTGGAACGACCAATGAGTCAAAGAAGAAATAAAGCAAGAAATAAAAAAATTCCTTGAAAAAATGATAATACAAGCAAAACATACCAAAACCTATTGGATACTGCAAAAGCAGTACTAAGAGGGAAGTTTATTGCAATAAAGGCTTACATCAAAAAAATACAAAAATTTCAAATAACCTAAAGTTACACCTAAAAGAACTAGGAAAAACAAGAACAATCCAATCCCCAAATTAGTAGTCAAAAAGAAAAAATTAAGATCAGAGTAAAACTAAATGAAATACAGACAAAAAAAAAAAAAAAAAAAAAAAAAAAAAAAAAAAAAA
>NW_007784763.1:0-235 GCF_000696425.1 Galeopterus variegatus
CCTGAGGTTCAGTGTGCGAGAAACAATGTTACCTTAGGGATGAAGTAGTTTCTGAATTTAATGTCACATGTCACTGCATGGGGCAGGTTGGTGGGAAGGAGGTCAATGTATCTCTGGATCTCATGCAGCACGGCATCTGTGTAGGGCATGCGGCTCCTGTCCTGCATGCAGGGGCTCCGGTGTCTGCCAACCACACGGCCAATCTCTTCCTGGACTTTAGCTGAAAAGACACAAG
>NW_007784763.1:2457-2774 GCF_000696425.1 Galeopterus variegatus
TGAAACTTTCTTTTCCAGCCTCACATCTCACTCTTTTCCTGTCACCGCCCAGTGTCCCCAGTATAGGGCTTCTCAGGCTCAGTTTCTCTAAAGAGTGAGCCTTTGTTTTCCTTGAGGGAAAATCGGTTACCAGATAAAAGGAGTCGTGGAGGGAACATGGGCAGGGGGAGCCTCCTTCTTCAGCTTTGTTCTCTACCTTCTCTGAAACTTGCTACTTCCAAATACAGAACCTTGTGGGATTTTAGGGACACAGATTGGCTTTTCTTCTGTGATTTAGCTTCCTCTTCTGACAATTAGGTTACAACTTCATCCAGTTT
>NW_007784764.1:0-591 GCF_000696425.1 Galeopterus variegatus
CAGCTCTCTGATGAGGAAAATCCAAGGACAGGCTCTGCCGTACCTTCAAAAGATTAGTTGTCGGAGACGGCGTAGGATGGAAAGTGCACAGGATACGAAATGAGAGCGCCTTGATTTTGTACCATCATATATTAGCTTACAGCCATGGACTAGTCATTTAACATGTTTGAGCTCCAGTTCTGTTATTAAAAAACAAATAATAATACCTAACTAAGAGAGCTGTTGTAGGATTAAATGAAATCATTGATGTCCTACACTTAGCACAGAGCTCGTCACTGAATGATATTATTTCGGTGACAATATCTCTAGGAACACTGTGCAGGACCAAGTGGAGACAGGAGAGAAGCTGCTCAGCAGTCCAGATGGAGGAAGAGGCCATTGCAGAGAGGAGGCAAAAAACATTTATGAAAAAAGAATGAAAATGTCACTCCATAAGTAGTAACAATTTTCTGCTCCACCGGAAATTTCAAAATCAGATTTTATGCTTATAATTTCACAGTGCCCGCCCACAAATTTCTAACCAGAAAAACTACCATGTTAATAAAGAGACACCAAGGAACCAAGACTGCATTTAGTTTGCATGAATCTCTG
>NW_007784764.1:2526-2774 GCF_000696425.1 Galeopterus variegatus
ATTCTCAGTCTTGGAGAGGAGTGACTACAGGTCACTATCTTAATGTGAGAGCCAAAGAGAAAGACTGGAAAGAGGTGCATTCGTTTTCACTTAGGGCAATAAGAAATGGGTGGTCACAGGAGGCTCAGTCCCCAGTGAGGCCGATTCCTGTCACCAAGTGAGAACTAACATGCTCACACAGGCAGATGGCGAAGGGAGCTTGGCGAGGCTTCCTAGGAGGCTAAGGCTTTTTTAGGTGTGTCATTTCC
>NW_007784765.1:0-442 GCF_000696425.1 Galeopterus variegatus
AAGTTGGGTCTAAGGAATTGGAGACTATTGGGAAATTATGCCAAAAACGTAAGATGAGACTAGTTGTATTAGTCCGTTTCTGATGCTTATAATAGAAATACCTGAAACTGGGTAATGTGTAAAGAAACAATATGTATAGCTTAAGTTTTGGAGGCTGGCAAGTCCACAGTCCAGGGAACACATCTGGTGAATGCCCTGGTGGTGGTGACAGTGACACAGGGGTCTCACATGGCAGAACAGTGGAGCAGAGACGGAGACAGCTCCTCATACGCTCTCCTTTTAAAGTCCTCAGAATGCAGCCCATGACCACCAGTAAGCCATCAACTTATTAATCCATCTACTAGGGCAGGGTCCTCACAATCTAATCAGCTCTTCAAGGCTACACCTTTCAACTACCATAACAGGATTTCCCACGCTCTTACCACTGTCACAGTGGGGATTG
>NW_007784765.1:2423-2774 GCF_000696425.1 Galeopterus variegatus
AAAAATAAAGAACTAGTGATTGAGGAGACAAATGACAAAGAGGGTTTTCTAAATTGTTTTGATAGCTGGCAAGTTGGCTCAGCTGGTTAGAGCATGGTGTTACAACACCAAGGACAGAGGGCTCAGATCCCTGTACCAACCAGCCACCAATCAATTGTTTTGAACTCAGTTAAGGTCATAAGGTCTACTGAAACTGCCAGTGACCCATAGGGTGAGCTACAAAGTTATTTCTTAGATCAGGGAAGACACTGTTGACACTCAGGAAAAATAAGTGTTGGGTTTTTTTTCTATAAAGAAAATTCAAAATTTTAAATTCACTTATTTTTAAGTTAAGAACATATGTGACCAATT
>NW_007784766.1:0-483 GCF_000696425.1 Galeopterus variegatus
AATGTAAATTATACCAGAATCTTCAAAATAAACCATCTATTTCATCTGTACCTTTTTTTTTAGTACAGTCATGTAGTTAAATCTAAAATGAATTATGTCACTAACGTAATTTGTAGTTCCAGAAATCCCAGTTCTTCAAGTATTCTGGTTTACTGGTTGTTATTTAGTTTTCATTTTGTAGTTGTCTCCCTCCACCCCACACATCTGCTCTTTCTCCTGTGCTCACTGTCTCAGGAATGGTGATCTATCCACTCACTAGGTTAAGCCAGAAATGTGATGGTTAATATAAATTCAGCCTCCCACCCTTCCTACTTAATCACTAGCCCTGACAAGCCAGAAACATTTGCAGTAAATGATCCTTTCTCGCATCCCCACAGCAGCTGCCATAGTCAGAACTTCACCACCCCTTCCACAACTATTGCAGTTTCTTATTTTCAGTTTCCCTACTTCAAGCAGCACCTTCCTTCCCTTCAGTTCTTTGTT
>NW_007784766.1:1657-2774 GCF_000696425.1 Galeopterus variegatus
CCTCATCTGATTCCATTCTTCCTCCTTTTTCTTCTACACACACACACACACACACACACACGCGCGCACACACACATATGCACGCACACATATGCACGCGCACACACACACCACTGTACCAGCAGTATTGAACTACTTGGAGTTCTAAGATATTTCAGAGATGTCATGCAGTCCTGTGGGATTCTTCTTCCTGTCTTGAAGATCTCAGACAGTGCATTGATTGTGGGAACAGCTTCTCTAGAAAGTGACTTCCTGATCAGATGGTTGTTGGCCTGAGGTTGGCATTGTTTTTGGACTGGGAGTTGATCTAGAGTGGGAAAACAGTAACTGGGTTTGTTTTTATGCCCTGTGTTTGATTTTCCTCCCAGGTGGACAATCTTTTACTAGTTGTCATGCAGTCCTCCCATCTCACTAGTCAGAGGAAAGCTTTCCAGCAGTCCATTGAGGGGCTCATGACTCTTCGCCAAGAGCAGACATCCAGTCAGCCGATTATCGCCAAAGCTTTGCAGCAGCTAAAGGTATTACCTTATCACCTCTGCCTTAGCTCATATGTTTACTTTTGGATGTAATGCTGTGGAAGAATCATTGTCCTGTAATGTAATATCCTTCAAAGAATATGAGCTCTTAAATTGTCCTCCACATTCTCCATCTCTCCATCTCTCCCTACTACACATTTTTCCATGTCCCAACTAAAATTTTCTCAGATCTTTCCTGGAACTAGGGAACAATTGAGCAGTTATGTGACTTCATAGTGGTCACATGGCTGGTTAGTAGCAAAGTTGAGATTGGAATTTAGGTCTCTTTGTTCTTAGCGTAAATTACTTTCTTGTTTAGCGGTTACCAGTATTTACTATAGGTACTCCGTATCAATAATGTGTAATCTAAAAGATTTATTTTTTCCTTCATTTAACAAATAATTCAGCCATATTAACTATGATTTAAAAAAAGCAGTTGTAGATAGGCACAGAGGCCTTCAAAGTTTATGATAAGCCAGAGCCTCACTTTCTTTTCCCATTGTTTTTTTACTACTTTCTATTTTGTACCCCATTTATCAGTCTTGTCTCATCCACACTTGTCTTTTTTTTTTTTTTTTTTTTTTTTTTTTTTTTTTCTTGTT
>NW_007784767.1:0-394 GCF_000696425.1 Galeopterus variegatus
GTGCTTTCTAAATGTCAGGTGCCATGCTAAGTTATATAATCTCACTGAAATTACACAATAAATATATCAGGAAAGTTTTATTATCTTTATTCACAAAGGAAGGATGTTTAAGTTCAGAGATAGTAAGGAACTTGACCAAGGACACAAAACTATTAAGCATCATACTAGTTAGGAGATAGAATTTTTACTCATTTCTGTCTCACTTTGACTTTCAGGGTCTTATGAAAAAGTGTTAGCTGGATATTGTGAGTCTTCTTGTGTTCCAAGTCTGGGGTGCTCACAATGATGACTAATCACTAAACAGTAGAGCTGGTGGAGTCTCTGCTTCCAACTTTCTCATCACGGAACTGGGGGGAGGTGGTGGCTCCCAGTCACTGATAGATATGGGGTGGAG
>NW_007784767.1:2265-2774 GCF_000696425.1 Galeopterus variegatus
AAGGAAAAACAACTAAATTCATCCTTTAAAATATTTTTCCCAAATTACTGAAGAATATAAATACAGAAGTGCTTATATTAATACAGAGCCAAAGCTTCCTCTGCCTGTCTTCTCATCATCAGATCTTTTTATTCACTGAGAAAGTAAAATTTGAAAGTAAAGATGTAAATTAGAAGCTTGTGAGAGAAGTTAACCAGCAGCTTTGGATTTTTGCTTCAAGGCAAAAGGATGGCTCCCAGTCTCCCTTTCCGTTTCTACATGTTAATGTCATATCTTAATTCTTTGTTGCACGAAACGTTGTTTTTAGTGGATTCCAGTCCAAGCAATTATCAAGAGAGCTCCTGTATGGTAACTACTGTGGACATAGCAAGACACACAACTATTTCAGTTCTGCGTTAGCCCCAGCCTTGCTTTCACTTCTTCTGAGTTCCCAGCTGGTCACAGCTGGTTCTGCTGATGGTCCCCAGCTGCAGGCTCAGCTCCTCCTGAGCTACTCCTGACCGACATGC
>NW_007784768.1:0-295 GCF_000696425.1 Galeopterus variegatus
TAAAAGTATTCAGGAATCTCTTTTGCCCTGTCACTCTGAATCTTATTTAAGTCTAAAATCCTTTTATTCATGATGTCCCCCTCTCCAAAACAGAGTTCTGGAAGTGCGGTTAGTCCAGAAGAGTCAGCTCTAGGTTATACTTCAACTCCGAGAGTGACTAGATACTTAATTTTATCTCTATGTGTGTTGTGTGTGACTAGAAGATGTTTCCATTATTGACTGCTGGTTTTAGTGTACATCTTTAATGTTGTCATGCAAATCAATGAAAATAATACCTCTTGAATGGAAATCCACC
>NW_007784768.1:2487-2774 GCF_000696425.1 Galeopterus variegatus
TAGTATTTCATTACATGAATATTATGGCTGAGAATTTACCAGCACTAATAGAAAACATTAACCCAAGATTTAAGAATCCCCCAAAATCCTAAGTAGGTACATACATTGGGGAAAAGACTGCCTCTTCAATGAATGGTGTTGGGAAAATTTGATATCCATATGGAGAAGAATGAAACTGGACCTATACCTCTCACCATATACAAAATCAGATCAAAATGGATTAAATACTAAAGTACGAGACCTGAAACTATTAAACTACTCAAAGAAAACACAGGGGAAACATTTCA
>NW_007784769.1:0-207 GCF_000696425.1 Galeopterus variegatus
TCCATTTCCTTGGACTGATGTGGTGCTGATCTGGAGGGACTTAGTGGGGTGGATTTCTTTCGAGGTTAAAGGCCTTTTGACCAGACCTGCCCCTTCTTTCGAGAGAGCTTGCCGGCCCTGGGAAGATCCAGGGTCCTGGCACTGATGGGGGGGCCCGTGCCCATGGCCGTGAGTCCTGGTTTGTGCTGCGATTTCTCTGGCGCTGGA
>NW_007784769.1:2285-2773 GCF_000696425.1 Galeopterus variegatus
CTGGGCTCCTGGAGCAGAGTGGTGTGTCTTAACTCAGTTTCTGATTTCCAGCACAGGACCAGGTATGCTGAATTTCAGTGTGCTGAACTTTTACCTGAACTCAATACTCTTTTTTTTTTTTTTTAATAAAAGACATTAAGATCCTGCCTGTAGGTTGGTTTTCTTTTTACTAAAACATCACCATATGGTGGTTTTCAAAACCATGCATGTCCATAAACTGACCCCAAATGGCAGAAACCCTTAGCTGAGCTGCTAATAAAAATAATCATCCAGAAGCTCATACAATCATAGTTTGTATGACTTTAGTTTTACTTATATTTGAATCATTCCTTGTACTGACTCTGTGTATGTCATCTGTATCACACTGTTTATGCAGAAACCAGTCTAGTTACAATACAAGACCATTATGTGATAATAAATACCTCGGGAGATAAGATAAAGATTTTCTTGGTCAGCATGAAATTATTATTTATTATTATTATTTTTTT
>NW_007784770.1:0-366 GCF_000696425.1 Galeopterus variegatus
AGCCCCGTCTGAGATCCGCGGGGAGAGTGGGATTGTAGGCCGGTCCACAGGCTCCGGGGTGGCCTGCTTCGAGGTAAGCAAATGGCACGTCTCAGTGCGGCCGAGCAGAGATGGCTGGCCTGCCCTCACTAAGCCGGTCGTCTCCGCCCCCACCCGAGAAAATGGAGGAGGCAGCTCTGTTGTGGGCGCCTAGCCTGGTGTGGTAGGCGGGAGCCAGGTGGGCGGGAGCAGTCGGGCTTCACCTCACAAGTGGTGCTGGGATGGGGGTGACTCACAGAGCTCGCAGAGTTGTGCCGGTTCGGCGCGTTTCACTCCGTTTCTGCACCGGTTCTGCTGGCTTTCTTGGCCTTTGTTGTCTGGGCTGAT
>NW_007784770.1:1366-2773 GCF_000696425.1 Galeopterus variegatus
AAAAAAAAAAGAAAATCTGTCATTCCCAGCAGCATGGATCAGCCTGGAAAACATTATGTTAAGTGAAATAAGCCAGGCACAGAAAGAGAAATACCGCATGTTCTCACTTGCATAAGGGATCTAAAAAAAGAGAACAAACCAAACCAAACAAAAACAACTAAATAATACTATGTTGAACTGTTAAAAGGGGAAAGAAGTATGATTACTAGAGGTGGGAAAGGGGAGTGGGGGAAGAGGATAATGAAAGGCTGATTAATGGGCACAAAAGTACAGTGAGAATGGAACAATAAACCCTATTGGTGTACAGTTGACTCAGAAATCTACAATCAATAGTGTCTTACTGCATGTAACCAAACGACCAGAAGAGAGGAAATCAAATGTGAACATCACAAAGAAATGATTAAGTTTTGCAATGATGAATAAGGTAATTACCCCGAATAGATCAATACACATTGTATACATGTATTGAAATATAAACTCTGTACCCAATAATGTACAATCAGTATTTTTCAATAATTTTCTGTGGGGGATTAAGCTTCAATACATAGACTTTAGGGGACACAGTTCAATCCATGGCAAGAATCAAACCAAGCCTAGCATTACTTTTTTGCTTTTTGATGGCTGGTCAGTAAGGGGATCCAAACCCTTCAGATTGGTGTTACAAGGCTGTGCTCTAACCAACTGAGCCAACCAGTCAGCACCACCCCCCAATTTTTTTTTTTAAAAATTGCTGTTAAATTAGGGGCAAGAAAATTTTAAGATATTTGGAAACATAATGGTAAATATCTAGAATGAATTTGCTAGGTTATACATTTCACACTTTTAACTTTTTAAGTGATCTTAATTTCTTACTACCCTTTAAAGAAGAAAGCAAAGGTAGAAAATCTAGGTGATGTATTTTGCATTGGTGTTTGTGAACATTACAGTATAGACTTTGAGAAAAAACCTTTTCTTATATTTATCATTTTAAAAATGTTTCCCAACTTTAAAAAATTAATCAAAATTATACTAAGGTATAAAGTGGCATGTTTAGATATAAATAAAAATGATTCCCAACTTTTAAAATTAATGGAATAACCCATTATATGGTATCTTAGGCAAAAGGCTTGGGAAGCATCTGAAATGAAAGGACTGCTTGTTTTTATGTGCATTCATGCAAAGAGGAGTATTCTCTGTTAGAACTATTGGGCTGGAACACTTCACTTTTATAGAAGAATGAATTTCTGGACTAGACAGAGAAGGAGATGTGGAGGCCCTCTAGCTATTAGGAAACCCATCATGCATAATTGAACCACGGAGAGTTAATGTCTTTGTAAATCTGTTTCCTTGGCACATAATATTTAGGAACATATCGGACACATTTTCCAACCCGTTGATAACAAATGTATACTAAGTTCCCAGTATGAG
>NW_007784771.1:0-255 GCF_000696425.1 Galeopterus variegatus
GATAGGATATAATACTTCATTCTTCGGCCAGTTGTGGTGGGTAAGGGACAAAATTGAGGTAGAAAAAGGAAATAGAAAGGGATGGAGAAAGAAAGAGACTTGCACACAGAGAAATGAATACACAGGTCCAGAAGGGTAGTGAGAAACCAGTGAGTTTGTTCCAACCTGTGTGGTCATATGGGAGCTATAAGGTAAGACAATGATGGATTTAATATCTTCCAAATATTGCGAACTTACACATCTAAATGAACTTGC
>NW_007784771.1:2204-2773 GCF_000696425.1 Galeopterus variegatus
TGACTACCAGAGGGTGGGGATAATTGGGTGCCACCAAAGACTGTTTGCCATACCTATTGAATCAAAATGCCTGTTCTTGTAGACTATATTTTATAATTTGTACCCATCCTACAGATTTTTTTATGATTAGACATATTTGGGAAACACCAAACTAGGGGAGATGTGGAGATCAAAGTAAAATAGATACATGTTTTCAGCATTCGTCAGAATTTAGGAGAAATGGGCTTCTATATGTTGGAGTTTGTAACATTGCTTAATCCTACAGAATCCCAAGGAAGAAACATCTAGTTCAGAGTCCAGAATGCATCCTCAAAGCCTAGGCATAATTCTATAAGACACTATGAGATTAAGTGATAAGTGATACAAAATCATAAATATTCTTATACTTTATTGAAGTGTGTTAAAAGGTTTGCAGAAAGAAGAGCTCATGATTGAGGAAGGTTTCATAGGACAGACATAGCTCAAACTAGACCTTGATGGATGAGTAAGATTTTGATAGGAAAGTGAGGAAAGGAGGAATAAAGTGAGAATGTGGGGGAAGGAAGGATAAGCATGGTATGGGGAACAGT
>NW_007784772.1:0-314 GCF_000696425.1 Galeopterus variegatus
ACAGCCGGCTCTCGCCCTTGGCCTCAGCCCCGCCGCTGTCTCAGTCTCACCACCTCTGCTCTGGAGAGCCGCCCTCCACACACATTTCTCATTCTGCCGGGGGTGGGGGTGGGGGGGTACAAGCAGAGGGGCCCAGTCAGTCCCTGGAGCCCAGGACAGCCAAGCCTTCAGTCAGGGAGGCACTTGGGGCTGTATCCTGACCAGCAGGTCAGTCTCTTTGGAACACTTCCCTTCTGCAAAAGTCCAGCACCCCGGCACCAGCTCGCAGCCAGTCTGAATCTGTTTTCTAAACAAGCACCCTTCCTCATGATGAA
>NW_007784772.1:2513-2773 GCF_000696425.1 Galeopterus variegatus
CAGGAGGCACCTCCTTTTGGGTTTTCCTCCTCGAGATGACTTCTACCAGCATCTTTATCCTACAGAAGGTGAACAGAGGATAGGGAAGAAGGCCACGGACCCAATAGTCCCGTCCCTTGAAACAGGACAGGAAGCAACCGGCAGTGCTCTAAGCTGCTGCCTCTGGCATGCCCCTGGGCTCTCTGGGGCCCCTACAGTCCTGTCCTCAGCCAACTCGCTTGGTACATGGTCCTGCACCATAATGTCTATCAGATGACCGA
>NW_007784773.1:0-274 GCF_000696425.1 Galeopterus variegatus
AAGAGACCAGGTGGGGTGAGGGCCTGAACTAAACTCTGATGGTGATGGAGCAAAAGGAAGGATTACAACGAGAAGAATCAACAGAATTTGGTGATTGAATAGAGAGATTTCCAGGTTTCTGGCTCATGCAGATGGTGGTGTTGCCATCAGGATAAGCATGTGGGAGGAGGGGCGAGTTCAGTAGGGAAGGATGCAGTGTAGAACGTGGTGACTTTAAGATGTGACTTCTTTAGATAATGTGACTAGGTTGGTTTCCTGATCACAATTAAGTTAT
>NW_007784773.1:2545-2773 GCF_000696425.1 Galeopterus variegatus
AGTGAAAGGTCAGGAGTGTGAGGCCCTTCCCCAGACCGGAAGCTTTAAGACCGCAGTAATGTGTTGATACTGTGCTATTTTTAGTCAGTTTGTTCCAGGAACTTGAATATCTCAAATAAAACAGGATATTAATTAATTAATTATTTATTTTTTTTACTTCTAAAATTCAAAAAATGTATTTGGACACTCATGGTCATGTGCATTCAGTCCTCTTACTCTCTTTTCTCT
>NW_007784774.1:0-218 GCF_000696425.1 Galeopterus variegatus
TTTTAGGAAGCATACAGTATGATTAGATCTGCTACTATGAGTGTGATATAGAGAACATGCCCGGAGACACAAAGTCAGCCTCAGCAGTGCGAGATTATGAGGGCCTGAACTAAAAGCATAGTCATAGGTATAGAGAAGTGGAAGTGGATTTGAAGTATATGTTTTTGAGTTAAAATGAGCAGGGTTTGGTAATTACATATGAGATATTAGAATCCAGA
>NW_007784774.1:2368-2773 GCF_000696425.1 Galeopterus variegatus
CCCTCTGCTCTCCTCTCCCCTGGGAATTCCTTCAGCCACTTTGGATCAGCCCTGCCTCTGTCTCTCCACTGCACAGAGTGCCCATTCTGCTGTGGCACAACCTGTCCCCTCCAGTTTCTGAAGTTTGAATCCTCATGCGTACCACTCTGCTCAGTAAACAACAGATCTTCCCCTGTCTCTGTCCTTCATGGAGGAAAGAGAATACAGTAAGTATCTGCCCTAGCCTTGTTGCCTTCCACAACTGAAATATCGCCCAGACACCCAGCACTTTACTTGGGGCACTGACAAAGTGGGGAGTGTTTTCAGGAGCAGCAGTCAGACTGTCAAAAGGGCTGTTAATGTCGATTTTGTGAGTTGAGCCAAGGAAACGGGGGTGTTTAGCCTGGAGAAAATAACTCAGTGAGA
>NW_007784775.1:0-2773 GCF_000696425.1 Galeopterus variegatus
CCAGAACTGAAGTCTAAATCATTACTGAGAAAAATAACTCACTCTAAGTAGGTCTGAAGAAGCTAAGTCATCTTATTATTCCTTCACCTTTCTAAAATGGAAACTATTCTCTCCTTATTATATTATGTAAGCAATCCACTTACATAGTATATCCTGCTAGCATGAAAATGGAAAGAAAATTAATGCTAACACGTTAAAACACACGGTAAGGGTCAGGATGACTCTGATTCCCAAATCTCACAAAGATAGCTTTCAAACAGAAGATTACAGGGCCGACCCCGTGGCTCACTCGGGAGAGTGTGGCGCTGGGAGTGCTGCGGTGCTCCCGCCGCAGGTTCGGATCCTATATAGGGATGGCCGGTATGCTCACTGGCTGAGCGCGGTCACAAAAACAAACAAACAAACAAACAAAAAACAAATAGAATATTACAAATGAATCTCCTTTATAAACATAAGCTTCTAGCAAAAGCCTTGCACATAATAATCCACAAATGAATGAATCTATTCAACCAATACTTTCTCTATTTTGTCCTAAGCATAAATGATTACAAATGCAAAAATCTAAAATAAAAATGGTAGTAAATAGAGATAGCAAATAATTCACAGATAATATTATGTAAATATAAAGACTCTAAATACAAAGTTATGGAATTAATCACTGAGTTTAATAGGGTTGCTGAAAACAAAATGAGTACACGAAAATCTATCACATTCTATATATAAACAATAAATAGAAAATGAAATTTTTAGGGCCGGCCCGGTGGCGCACTGGAGAGTGCACCGCTTGTGAGTGCGGCGGCACTCCCGCCAAGGGTTCGGATCCCATGTGGAGACCGGTTTCTGCTCACTGGCTGAGCACGGTGCGGGCGCAACACTGAGGGTTGCGATCCCGTTGCCGGTCCCCGGTACGGGCGCGACACCAAGGGTTGCAATCCCGATACCGGTAAGTAAAAAAGACAAAAAAAAAAAAAAAGAAAGAAAATGAAATTTTTAATAACACACCATCAAAAGTATGAAGTACTTGAAATAAATCTAACATAAGACAGGAAAGACCTTTATGAAGAAAATCATAAGACATTAAAGAAAACATAAATAAATGGAGAGAAGACTATAGATTTGCTACAGCCACAATCAAAATCCCAGCAACCTTTCTTTATGGAAATTGACAAGCTGATTCTTAATGTATATGAAAGTGCGTAAGACTGAGAAGACATAGTAAAGACGTAGTTAAAAATAAGGTTTGGGGCCTTGCACTACCAGATAGCAATAGACACCATAAAGCTATTAATGAATATAGTGATATTGGAGATGAAGATACAGACAAATAGCCTGGATATTCTTAAAATAAAGAAATCTACTTAATTTAAGGCAAGAAATAAATAAGAGAATAGGATAATATAAAAGTATCATTATTTGCAGAAAATATATTGTATACTTAGAAAAGCCAAGAAAATCAATGAAAAAACCATTAGAAAATTAGGAGTGTACTCTCTTGATCTCTACAAGGCACCATAGGAAGGTGCTTATTACAACTTAAAGGGTTGGGAAAGACTTTCTAGAAGAACTGACAGCGAGACAGAAATCAGAAGAATAAGAGGCAGCCAGGCACAAAAGAGAAGGGGGTGAGCTTTCTAAGTAGAGGACATGAACAAAGGCTCACAGGTGAGAGAACGTGAAGCACCACATGAATCGCATGTGATACAAACAGCTGGAGCACAGAATTCAAGAACAGCAAGAGACTAGAACTCATAAGCAGCTGGCGTAAGAGGCATGTGTGCCATAAGGGGTTCAGAATTGATCCTAAAGGTAATGGGGTGTCTTGAAGAGTTTTAAACAGGCAAGAGATATATGATTAAATAAGTTCTTTAGAAAAAACAGATTTTAAAAGGACATTAGGTACCGGGGAAGAAGAGGTTTGGAGAAGGGAAGACTAGGGGCAGGCAGATGAGCCAAAAGCTGTTACAGTGCCCTGGGTGGGAAGAGATGGTGGCCTGAACTGAGGCAGTCACAGTATACACAGACAGAAGCAGGCAGACTGGAGAGATCGTAGGGAGGATCGATCAACAGGCCTTTCTGACTGACAGAGGTCAGGATGGGGAAGAGTTGAGGAAGCCCCGGAGATTTCTCCTGCACTGAGGCACCTGAGACTGTTTTTAAGGCAAACAGGTTTCGGGTGAGACTGATGAAGACATCAGCTTTGGACATGCTGAATGAGGCATACAGATGAAGACGTCCACTGCTTTCCTAATCAGGAAACAAGATCATTAAAAACATACCTGTTTTTGTCAAATGAAGTCCTAGCCAAACGTGACTGCAAAATAGCTGTTATCTGTTAAAACAGAACCGTTTAAAAGTATGGATATAAGCATTTATATCTTAGAAAAGCCAAAAAAATCAATGAAAAAACCATTAGAAAATTAGGAGTGTACTCTCTTGATCTCTACAAGGCACCATAGGAAGGTGCTTATTACAACTTAAAGGGTTGGGAAAGACTTTCTAGAAGAACTGACAGCGAGACAGAAATCAGAAGAATAAGAGGCAGCCAGGCACAAAAGAGAAGGGGGTGAGCTTTCTAAGTAGAGGACATGAACAAAGGCTCACAGGTGAGAGAACGTGAAGCACCACATGAATCGCATGTGATACAAACAGCTGGAGCACAGAATTCAAGAACAGCAAGAGACTAGAACTCATAAGCAGCTGGCGTAAGAGGCATGTGTGCCATAAGGGGTTCAGAATTGATCCTAAAGGTAATGGGGTGTCTTGAAGAGTTTTA
>NW_007784776.1:0-596 GCF_000696425.1 Galeopterus variegatus
AGCTGACTCTATGCTCAGCACACCTTTGGGAGGATCAGGAAACACAGGTATCTAAACAGAGAACCCCAAATAACCCCACCAGCCTTTGGAAAGGCAAAATTTGGGATACGGGCTCAAGGGCAGTACTGATAAAATTACATTTACTCCAGGATTTTTTTCCTCACCCAGTGCTTGGTGGGAGTTGAACTGTTTCATCTGATGTGTCCCGCTGTTAAGGGCTAAGTCTTGGGCAACAGTCAGCATGAAGAAGAAACTTTTCAGAGTATTGTATGTAGCTCTTGTAAGAAGTAAAGAGACTTAAGAACACGGTGCTGGCACCGTGCTTACCCCACCATGCTCTTTTATCCACCCCCCCCATCTCCTTCCTCCATATTCCAAATAATTCTCAAGTTTTTGAAGGCTTCAGAGAAACTGTTAGCAAAGAGTGCCATATTTACAAAAAAAAAAAAAATTGTTTCATGTTATATATAAAACCTACATTTTCATTTTATAGATTTCCAAGCTAGTGAACTTTTATGTAGAAGACACTATATTCATAATGTGTAGAAAGATTATGGCTACTTCTTGGAAGTTGATTATGAGGAGGGCAGAGGTGG
>NW_007784776.1:1948-2773 GCF_000696425.1 Galeopterus variegatus
AAGCCCTACACTAAGAATCAACTAAGAATCAACATTTACTTGATTAGAATTGATTACATATAGTTTTTGCCTGCTAGCTGTAAGCCATTGCTTCCTAGCTAAGGACTTTTGTCCTGTAACTTTTTTAGCTAAAGAGTCTGTCTAAAAATCAAATGAGAATCAAGATTTCTAACCCTCTACAGAAAGTCACTGGGCATCATACATATCTGAGAACAAGAGAATGCCAAGGTCATCAACAGGTCCTCTTTAAAAATCCGCTTCAGGTAAGTAGTGAAAATAAGATAACCTTAAGGAAAAACAAAACAAAAACAAAAAATTAGGATTTAAGCCAGTGATTTTCAACTGGGGGAGGTTTTGAGCCCCCCCCCCAACCACTCCAGAGACATTTTTGCTTGTCACAATTGAGAAAGAACTATTGCATCTAATGCATAAAGGACCACGATGCTGATAAACATTCTACAATGCATAGGGTAGCACCCCACGACAAAGAATTATCAGGCTCAAGATGTCAATAGAGCTGAGGTTGAGAAACCCTAATAACCTAAGACTTGTTTAATCTGTTGCATATCAAGCAAGACTAATGTACCATGAAAATTGGTAAAATGGTAGAACAATTCTTATCACATCACCTTGAATCATCTAATTCATTGTTTTAGTTTTAAACATTGTCATTTAACCAATATATTTTGCTTACATAAAAAAACCCTTAATTGGCATTTAATTACCACTCAATTCTTTTTCTTGTAATTAACTCATTTAATGTTTTACTAAGTACACCAACAGTAAGCAAATGAGCTAATTAGTGTCTAATTATCTGTTACTAAA
>NW_007784777.1:0-221 GCF_000696425.1 Galeopterus variegatus
TCTTCTTCTAGTAATGGCTAAAAGATCAGGGTTTAGGTCCCCACATTCTCAGATTTTCTGGGAGGCTCATATTTCTGTCTGGCCCCCTTCTTCCAAATATCCAGGCATTTCCCACCTTTACAAGGGGTCAGTCCAGTCTGTTCTCAGAGATGGAACAAAGTGGCAGCTGCCTGAGGCCAGAAGATGCTTTACAGGCTTTGCAGCACCACTAGGACACTTGC
>NW_007784777.1:2374-2773 GCF_000696425.1 Galeopterus variegatus
ACACGCGTCTGCAGGGACAGATGGCCCTGTGTCAGCGTCCCTGTGTGATATTGATGTGAACAGCAAGGGAAGGCGATGTGTCTCATGGCTGTAAAAATAGATGTGCATTAGGAATGCATGAAGTCAGACTCCTCCTCTGGCCACGCCGGGTGTGCTATTCTAAACCCAGTGCTCATGGGGTTTGTATCCAACCACCCGGCAAGGCAGACCAATGGTCTGGAACTTGACATTTAAAGGGTTTGAAAGAAATAGAAAGAGGCATGGAGATTTCTTTTTTAAGTCAGTCTGGCTATTTCTGAATGGGACATGCCAATGAGGCTGGAGATCAGATTCACAGCATTTTTGAACCATAGCTTCTGAGAGATGGAGGCGGATGTAGGAGCTATTCTTTCTGATCTC
>NW_007784778.1:0-2773 GCF_000696425.1 Galeopterus variegatus
GACTTAACTTGTTTTGATTTTACAGCCTCACAGGTGGAGAGAATTTGCTTCAGGGTGAATCATGAAAATGAACTAAGACACAATCATTACATTTTACAGTGTGAAAACAGTAGATGGAGATTCAAGGCAGCATAACCCTTGAAATTTACATTCTAGCCAAGGAGCTTTGTTTGGGACCGGGATGCATAGATGCAAAGGGCTTACAATGCATGGCTGACAGGTGTTATTTAAGTGGTAGAGAAATAAAGAGTTCAGAAAATGAGGACAATGTAAGTATGGATTAAAGTTATTACAGGAGTTTATCAAAGAAATAGAATCAATGAATGTTCTTTCTTACCCTCCTCCGGCCTCTCATGGTATTTTGTTTCTTTGTCTTGGAGCCCTCAGAACAGACGTATGTTGAACGTATTTACTGTGTGTCTTTTCTGTTCTCTGACATCATCAGCTTCTGGAGGGCAGAAGACAGGGCTGCTCCTCTCTATATTTCCACAGTGGATAGCACAGCGTCCACCAGAGATTTCAGCAAAGGTTAGTTGAAGAGAAAGTGACACCTATCCATGATGTCACTTTCTTATACACACCAGGCAAAAGTGCCCACTGAAGCATTATAAAAAGAAAACAAGATACCAAAGACCTTATTGCATTCCATAGTGTCATGGGACAAGGCACACTCTCCTGACTCAACACCATCTGATTTTTTGTTTGTTTGTTTGTTTTGCACTGTACCAAAGTCCAATTGCTTTTGTCCCCTCTGGAGTTATAAAGGATAAGAATTTGACTTGTGTATCCACTTAAAATTGTTCATTTAGTTTTGTTCTCCCATCCACATTCCGAAAATGACTAACTTCAAAATAATTTAAAAGCCACATTAAAAATAAAATCAAAATCTGTAAGTCAAAGCCTTCATCTTTTTCTTCATGGCCTAGTTCACAACTCTAAAGAGAGTCGGGAATTTACTCCAGGGCAACTCTGCAAATACTCTGTATTTAATTGCAGTTTGTAATTTGAGATTAATATTCATTTTCAAGAATTGCATTGAATTTACACATAAATTGTACTTGTCTAATTTACTAATTACTGAGAAAGGGTAATGTGGCAGCATCTTAATCTAGGAAAAACATCTCAAACGCTTTTGCACACGTTTTACATTTGGCATAACCCAAAACACATTTCCCCACAAAACTTTTTCCTTTAACTGTTAAGCCCCTGAGAATTTCAATGGAAACACTATACTTTTTATCTGGATTCATTTACACTCTCATTTACTCATCAGCATGGTGTTTTGTAAGAGATATTTAATATTCTCCAAGAGCCCTTTTTTCTCCTGCACATTTCAAAGTTTTCCTGTAGGAAACACTATGTTCCAAGCCATAAATTGAGTCTGACTCCAGAAAACAGGAGTTGGGAGAAGCCATAAATTCCTAATGAGTTCCAAGTGGCACTGATTGTAACTGCCCATTATACATATGATGTGGTCACCAAAATGAGAACTGAGTACTCTGAGTAAAGAAGACTTTTAAAATTGGTGGCAATCAAATTTAGTCAGTGCAAACAATTAGGAAAGAGTAACTTGCATCCTCACTCTCACTTTGTTGATGAAGGACAGCTTATTTTTCAGGAAGCAAGTGTCACCACTGACAAATCCTCTCCGGGAGTGATCAGCTTTCCACAGAATGACTCTCTCCTACTGGAAGTGAAGGGCAGGTACCATGAGCAAGCTGCCAGTCGCCTGGTCGCAGTAGCTGCGGGAGCTCCCACTGAGGACGTATGAGCGACAGCACAACAGCCCTGGCCCTTCCGAAACCCATCCATAGCTTATAGCTATGATCCTGGTGAATTTCATTTTATTGAAAGTATTGGAAACCACTTCTAGTGAGCGATTTTAGGGAGAAATTTGTTGGAAGGGTGCCAGGGATTCATGGAAAAGTTGAAAACCCAACTCCTTAAGACACGTCGTCAAAAGGACAGTTTCAAGGAAACTGCTAGAAGCCCATTTCTAAGGGGGGATTGGACAAATCACAGAACATGACACAGGCTAAGCAGCACCCACATGGCATCTAATAACACTAAAAACCTAATAACTCCCCAACTGACTGCTTCCCCACTACCTAATCCTTAGCCTGTTCTTTTAATTCTTCTTTTCAATGTGGAGACTATAGCCTTGCTGTTTAGTTTAAAAAATTACTTCCTTCTTGTAGTTGACTATTTGTCTCTGACATTGACTATGTTATTTTTACTTACAGATTTCACATTAAAAAACTTACTGTTACTTTCTGTATGTAATCTGTTCATGGCATCTCCTGAGACTTTGAGTTTCTAAAATTACCAAACAATTTCTACAAGTGACTCACCCTGGGCATAAGGAATAGGTACCATGAGCAAGCTGCCAGTCGCCTGGTCGCAGTAGCTGCGGGAGCTCCCACTGAGGACGTATGAGCGACAGCACAACAGCCCTGGCCCTTCCGAAACCCATCCATAGCTTATAGCTATGATCCTGGTGAATTTCATTTTATTGAAAGTATTGGAAACCACTTCTAGTGAGCGATTTTAGGGAGAAATTTGTTGGAAGGGTGCCAGGGATTCATGGAAAAGTTGAAAACCCAACTCCTTAAGACACGTCGTCAAAAGGACAGTTTCAAGGAAACTGCTAGAAGCCCATTTCTAAGGGGGGATTGGACAAATCACAGAACATGACACAGGCTAAGCAGCACCCACATGGCATCTAATAACACTAAAAACCTAATAACTCCCCAACTGACTGCTTCCCCACTAC
>NW_007784779.1:0-385 GCF_000696425.1 Galeopterus variegatus
GATAAGCTTTGTATTATTAGTTTTCCTAGATCAATTAGCTTGGTATGATTATTTCTGCTTGATCAATTTGCTTGGTCTGATGCGTTTACTTAGATCAATTAAATTGGTATGAAGAGTTTACATATATGGATGAGCTTAGTCTGATGAGTTTACTTGTATCGAACAGCTTGTTCTGATGAGTTTAGTTAGATCAATTTGCTCTGTCTGATTAGTTTACTTAGATTGATTAGCTTGGTCTGATGAGTTTACTTGTATCGAACAGCTTGTTCTGATGAGTTTAGTTAGATCAATTTGCTCTGTCTGATTAGTTTACTTAGATTGATTAGCTTGGTCTGATGAGTTTAATTAGATCGATGAGCTCGGTCTGATGAGTTTACTCAGATCG
>NW_007784779.1:2353-2773 GCF_000696425.1 Galeopterus variegatus
GTGCTTGGTCTGATGAGTTTTTTAGATCTATGTGCTTGGTCAGATGAGTTTACTTAGATCGGTGAGTTCGGTCTTATGAGTTTATTTAGAAAAATGAGCTTGGTCTCATGAGTTTTACTTTGATCGATGATGTTGGTCAGAAGAGTTTAGTTAGATCGATAAGCTTGGTCTGATTAGTTTTCCTTGATCGATTAGTCTGGTCTGATTAGTAATCCTACATCGATTACCTTGGTCTGATTATTTTGACTAGATTGACATGCTTGCTCTGATTAGTTTTCCTAGATCGATTAGCTTGGTCTAATTGTATTTCCTAGATTGATTATCTTGGTCTGATTATTTCTGCTAGATCGATTAGCTTCGTCTGATGAGTTTACATAGATCGATTCGCTTGGTATGATGAGTTTACTTATATTGATGAGC
>NW_007784780.1:0-381 GCF_000696425.1 Galeopterus variegatus
TGTGGAAATACCTAGGAGTACAGGAGCTCTCCCTGTAGATGAGTGAACTGTGAACTCTCCTTGACAGAACCATTACTTTAGGGAAAAACGATTATCTGTGTGATGTTAAGAAGGTCATTTAACCTTCTCCTATGGCAGTTTCTTCCTAGCAACATGAGGGATTTCTAAAAATTCTAGCTTTAAAATTCTATGATTCTACAAAAGTCAAAGGGGGTTGAGAGTAAAAGTGCTAGAAAAGTAAATTAAGAATAATGTGGGTGACAATGTAGAGAAAGAGTGATATTATCACCATTGTGAATATATCCACAACCTAATTGATTTTCCTATTCTTAAGATACTGAGCTCACCTATCTTATTCTGTGAGATGGTGAGGAGGCGTGT
>NW_007784780.1:2526-2773 GCF_000696425.1 Galeopterus variegatus
AAGAAGAAGCTAAACATCTTGGCTTTTTTTCTGACTTCCTTTCAGGAATGACAAGAAGCAAAACTTTGGTAGGTTATTTTTATGACTTGCCATGCTCTGAAGACCCATAAATCAGAACAGCCTTCTCTGTTTGAGTTCATTGAAGAATGGCTCATACTGTAAGTGTGAGATGCCCAAAAGATGCCCTGTTCAATGCCTTGTTCAGCCCTGAGTTTAAAATGCTTTACTTGTTGAGATCAAGCCAGAG
>NW_007784781.1:0-727 GCF_000696425.1 Galeopterus variegatus
TTCCAGCTCACCTGGTGGCTGTGGGGCTCCAGTCTGGGAGGCAAGGGGATCCTCAGAAAAACACAGACCACTCTGCACCCCCACTGGTCTCCCCATGTCCATGCTATGTCCACCGTAGACACCGCCCCACTTCCCATTCCTGCGTGTAAGGACCACACAGGAAACTGCTGGCTTTGGTAGGATTTACTCCTCCACTTTCTTCACACGTGACATCAGCTTTCCTTGGGCCTCAGGACAACCAGGTACCCATGACCCACCTCCAATAACCAGGCCTCGTGGGTCATGTTCTCCCGCCCTAGCCCACCTCCTCATGGACACCACTCTGGGGATCGAGAGGAGGCAGGGACCCTAAGGGCTTTGCTGGGTGCCAGATGATGCTAGCCCAGCCTCCGCCCCAGCCCTGGCCCTCCCCAGCACGCCACTGCTCACCACGACCCATGATTGGAAGCAGCCCCTCGCCTCTCTGGGGTGGGTAATCCCAAATCCCTGCTTCTGCAGCCCCTGTCCCTCCCATCCTGACGGTGGGCCCCAGGCATGGGAACTTCTCCATAAGGTAGGACTCAGGCTCCACAGGAGGATTCCAGAGCCAGAACATGGCCAGCCTGCTGGGGACCTAAGTGTCCTTTTTTAGAGACATTCCTTCCAGCCAGTGTGCATCTCCTGGGATCAAGTCAGGGCCTCCTGTGTGCAGGTGCCTCAGGCTGAGGGGGTTGAGGGGAGTGGCAGC
>NW_007784781.1:2412-2773 GCF_000696425.1 Galeopterus variegatus
CCAGAGCCTGGACGGGGCCACCCTGGTGTCGGTGTCTGGCTGTCAGCAGCACCGGCTGTTGCGGGGGAACTAGACCCCATCTGAGGCACCTGGGCAGCCTGGCTTGGGAGTGTGAAAGCCAGCCCGTTCCACACAGAGTTGGCAGTTGCCTTTGGGGCCTTTGCCTGCAGAAGGGGAAAGCAGGTCAGGGATCTAGCCAACATCCCCAAAGTGTGGTAGAACTCAGCATCTAGGCGGAGCAGCCTCAGCTCCAGGACCCCGGCTGGCCTGTAGCTCACCTCCTCATACTTCATCCTCCAATAGAAATGGGCTTCTCTGTCCACGTACAGCAGCAGCAGGTCACAGAGGAAGGTGACCTGGC
>NW_007784782.1:0-2772 GCF_000696425.1 Galeopterus variegatus
GGAACAGAGGGACGCCATGAAGCGTCACCATAAGGCACAGTGGTGACGTGCTCCCTGAAACTAGAAACCACCCCACGAGGGAGAGCACCAGGCACTTGTTACCTTAGTTGCCTGTGAAAATCTTGCTTTCCTTCTTGTTGCAGTTTTTCCAGAACAACTAAGTTCAGGATTATTTTGTCAAATTCCTGAAGCTCTTGCTAGCAAGGGCAGAGAGTGGAACATGGCTGCCCCCTTTCCTGACAAGTTACTTCCCCAGCACTCATTCCTGCCACCTTTTCTAGTGACATTCTTGTCTCCTTCATTTCTTTGGGGTTTCCCTTCAACAGCATTGTCATAACTATTATCTGTGCAAAGAGGGCTATTTCCACAGCAACACTGGACAGTGGGAGTCATGAAATAGTGTCCCTATCACCCGATGATGGAAGGTGACCAGATCTACAGTGAACTGCAGGGAAGGGAGATGACTTCCCATGCACGTGGGAGATGGTCCTCGTCAGCATAGATGCTTTCTGTAGGGAATCGGGCAGAAGGCAGGAAATGTGGAGAGTGGGCAGCACTCAGCTTTCAGCGCGTCTCGTCTCCCTGGCAACCGTCTGCTCACTGGCGCTTCCCTGCTGCCCAGGGGTTTGTCCTCCCTGGGAGCAGGAAGACCTGGCCCCTTCCACACAGCTGCCTGCCCTGGGCGCATCCCCTCTATCATTCGGACGCGCAGCACCAGGAAAGCGTCAGGAGCCCATGCCCCATCCTTAAGTCACGGCCATGTGGATGGAGGCTGCCTGGGGCATCGCGGGGCATGCGGCAGGTGGGTGGCCACAGGACAAAGTGAGCGGAGCTGTACCCCTGGAACGGGAAGTCGGCAGGGAGAATTAAGCCACCAAGAATGGGCGAGCTGAATAGCCACTGGGCACTGGGGGGAGACCTCGATTCTCTTCTTTTTCAGAATGTGTTCCAAGAAGGAAAACTTGGTTCCCTAAGTACGACCGAGTGTGTAGGGAAGAGGCTTGGCCCGGATTCTGATCCAAGAGGTTAAGCTGGGCAGGAAAACAACGTTGTTCCTTGCAGATCACTCACCGAGTGTGGGAACAGACACACAGCTGTCTTCAGTGAGGGGTGACTTCAGTGAGAAAGTGGGGGTTGCTGAGACTGATAAAATCAACGTGGACCTCAATGGAACCAAGTCCAAGGAATAAAAAGTTCATGGAAATGAAGAGATAGAGATGTCTGTATCATCCCGCGAGTCCACCGTGATAGCTGGGGCAGGGGTGCGCTCATGGGGACTTCTGAATCCTACATGTAGACAGCTAGTATTATCTCTTAAGGAGAAAATACAGAAGGAGTGTCTCTTTTATGCTAAATAAGTGTTTCAGCCTTGAAAATGGAACACAGTGTCCTTGGCTTGGCCCATGAAAAGCAGTTTCCTTTTGCATTCTGCATCTAGCAAAAATGAAAAACACAGATTGCCCATTATCTTGGAACAGGGACTGTGAGGGAACAGAACATCTCACTGGGGAGGGCGCACCTGCCGTTCACTCAGGAATCAGTCAAGGAGGACATGCTGAGGACCACACAGTGGCGGTGGGAAGACCACAGTCTTGGTGGCAAAGGCAGATTTAACCCCTCGATAACCTCGAGTTTACACAAACTATATGGTAAACCTCGATAACCTCAAGTTTACACAAACTATATGGTAAATAACAGGATGGCAGGCCGGGAGCTCCAGAGAGGTTGCAGGAGGACAGAGGGGATCCAGTGACCAAAGAGAGTCCCATGTTCATTCGCCCTCGATAACCTCGAGTTTACACAAACTATATGGTAAATAACAGGATGGCAGGCCGGGAGCCCCAGAGAGGTTGCAGGAGGACAGAGGGGATCCAGTGACCAAAGAGAGTCCCATGTTCATTCGGGTGGGAAGCCAGGGTGGGCAGCATTTTGTGGCATGAATGACCAATACCTGGTTTGCCTTCTCTTAAATCCATGACCCTTCTCCATGCTTCCAACGGCCAGCCTGGCCTTGAGGTTCACAGCACAGCCCCAAAGGCAGAGATTCCTGAATTGGAATCCTGGCTCTCGGCCTCTTACTAGAGGAGTGACTTCAGGCAGCTTACTGATCCCTGTGTGTGTCCGTTTCCTCATCTGTGAAATAGGGTTGATGACAGAGCCCACCTGGTGGGACTTCCTGGCATGTTTAAAGAGAGTATTTATCCCATCCTAAAGCAGTGCATAGCCCCAGGGAGCCCTGGACACAGCCACCACACTGCCTTTAACAAGTGTGTCTAGCCATCACCTGACTGTCGTAAAGTGCGTGCTGATGAAACCCACCGGGATCTGGCTGTGCTGGCAAAAGTATAATTATTAATGGAATCTCCAAAAAGGAATTTTGAAATGATTATCCAATTTCATTTACATTTTTAGCAGAAAGTTCCTTTTTCTGTGCTTGCCTCCTCCAAGAAAATGCCATCTGTTTCAAAACAGATTTAATAATTGCTAGAACTTTCTTTAAATCATAGAGGAAAGAGATGTTTATGTTTTATAATCATCCGTGAACTACACCCTGGGTGCTGCCAATGGCCTGGGGATTTTTTATGATAATATTAAGAAAGAGGTTTTGCTTTAATTCCTGATGAATATTATCAAAGTTTACAAAACAATGCTGGGTTTGTCATCCTGAGAGTTTTCACAGATTTAAGATGCAGTATCGGGCCGGCCCGGTAGCGCACTGCTACAGTGCGCCGCTTGGGAGCACGGCGGCGCTCCCGCCGAGGGTTTGGATCC
>NW_007784783.1:0-318 GCF_000696425.1 Galeopterus variegatus
CTGAGAGATAGAGGGTGGGGAGCACTTTAAGTAGGAGTGTTTAGTTAAGTAATTAAAGAGTGCTATAAACCTATTAAAAGTTATGTGAACTAAAGAATCCCCAAATCCTTACTCTACCATACATTTATATTGCAATGTATAGTAAATATTCAATGTTACCAATAAACCTTGTAAAGCAAAGTTGGTGACAGGGAACTATGGATGCTCTTTTGTATGTAACAGGTGCGTAGATTGATGTCTCTTCCTCTGAAAAATAGTTTTGAATAAACTCCACTTATACATTTTCAAATTCACCATTTTAACATTAAAAAAAATCAA
>NW_007784783.1:2406-2772 GCF_000696425.1 Galeopterus variegatus
CCTTGTGCTCTGAGATAGGGAGTGTAGATTCTAGTCTAAGTCCCGTAGAAAACCATCAAAGCATTTATAGTAAATGTTAAAGATTTTATATATTTAAAAGATCACTTCTGCTTCTCTGTTTAAATGAATGGAAGAAACTAAGAGCAGAATGAAGAGACCATTTAGAAGTCTACAGGAATTATCCATTTAATAGATAACAGTATCGTGAATCATTAAATCTGTTTGGTCTTGCTGCCTTTTCAGTTAATTCTGAAGTTAGTCATCTGGAATATCTATGCCTGCCACTTGCCATATTACTATTTCCGGTAGATGTTGGATATTTTTATGTTACACTGGTGATAATCAGTAAAAGTAGATATTTTCAGA
>NW_007784784.1:0-379 GCF_000696425.1 Galeopterus variegatus
ATCTAGCAACTATTACTTTTATTTTAAACATTGTCTCATTATTTTGTCTTCTAAGAACACAGTAGGTTGAAAGAAGATTTAATTGCTTTTCTAATTTGGGGTAAAATGAATCTTTCTTCCCAGGATCATGGTATTTGTGTTTACTTATTGACCGGAGGGGAGATTTTGTACTTTCCTTCACATCTATTTTTCATATTTCACTTTACATTTATTTATAAGCAGAACATGAACATGTATTTGCCAATGTGCATTTTATTTTTTCATTGTGTTTTTAACTGGTAAGCACTTTTATTTGATAAAGTGTTTGTATTTTTTAACGTATTTTTGGTGTATAAACTAATACCTTAATAAATAGTCTCATGATTTACTAAGAGAAATA
>NW_007784784.1:2258-2772 GCF_000696425.1 Galeopterus variegatus
CATGAACAACAAAAGAAAAAATAAACAAATGGGATTATATCAAACTAAAAATCTTCTGTACAGAAAAGGAAACAATCAACAGAGTGAAAAGAAAATCTACTGAATGGGAGAAAATATTTGCAAGCATACATCCGATAAGGGAATAATTTCCAGAATATATAAGAAACTCAAAAAACTTCACAGTATAAAAAACAAATAATCCAATTAAAAAAATGGGAAAAAGAGCTGAACAGACATTTTTCAAAAGCCAACATACAAATGGCCAACATGTGCATGAAAAATGCTCAACATCTCTAATCATCAGGGAAATGCAAATCAAAACCACATTGAAATATAACTTCATCCCAGCTACACTGGCTATTATCAAAAAGACTGAGGATAACAAATGCTGGTGAGGATATGAAGAAAAGGAAACTCTTCTACACTTTTGACGGGAATGTAAATTAGTACAGTCATTATGGAAAGCCATTAGGCAGGTTTCTCACACAATTACAGTTAGAACTACTATACGATC
>NW_007784785.1:0-2772 GCF_000696425.1 Galeopterus variegatus
GAATCCACGAAGGACCCCTCATTATTTTCTAACTTCCTCACTTTACAAATAGTGAGACTGAGGGCCAGTGAGGGGGAATGGTTCTCCCGTAGACCCACACTTGTGGCATAGCAGAGCCAGGGTTAGACCCCAGGGCCCAGACTCTTAGTCTAAAGTCCTTTTCACTCCTTTGTAAGGATGACTTCCCAACAGTGGGATTTCAGACAGCCAGATGGCAGAAGAAACAGTGGTGGCTTTGGAGGGATGGTATTTGCTCTGCAGCTCACATTATAACCTGATGATGGTTGCTCCCACTACCTTCTGGCAAAATCAGTCATGGGGAAAGGAAGAGATGAGCTGGGTTAACCGTGGAAGAGGTCATGGTAGATTGCAATAGAAAGAGAAAACCTTTTGTGACAGGTAGATCCTGTGCTTGCATCTCCATCCACTTTCATTCAAGTGACCTTGGGCAAGTCACTCCACCTTTCTAGGCATCAGTTGCCCATTTGTAAGATAGGGATAAAATTGTCACTCTCCTAGGATTGTTGGGACAACTAAATTAGCCAGTGGGTGTGGTCAACCCATAGTAATGGATCAATAATTGCAAGCTGTGGTTTTTCTAGGTGTCTTACTTCTTAAGAGTGACTCAAAACCTGTGAATGTGGCCACTTCTTGGCCTCCCCCTCCAAGTGTAGAATCTACTTCCTAAGAAAATAAGTAAATGATAATACAAAAATATTTGAAACTTACTAAAGCATAAAATTTCCAGGCTACTTTTCTGCTAATCTGAACGGAGTGGTGAATATCTGCTGGGAGTGGCGAATGACTGGGAGGCAGCATAGCATAGTGCTTAAAAACACAGGCCGCAGGGTCAAATAATCTGGATTTAGCCGTCCTATTGACTGTCTGTGTGACCATGGGAAGATTGAACACACTGAGCATCAGTTTATATCTTTTAAAATGGTGATAAAAATAGAGTTAATGCAGGGATTAAATGAGGTAATTAGCATAACAAACCTTTTAATTTTAATATCTATAATACAGTGATATAATTTTTTTTTTGTCTTTTTCCGTGTCCGGCAACGGATCGCAACCCTCAGTGTTGCCCCCGTACCGGACCGGGGACCGGCAACGGGATTGCAACCCTCGGCGTTGCCCCCGCGCCTCGCTCAGCCAGTGAGCGGGAACCGGTCTGTATGTGAGATCTGAACCCTCGGGCGGGAGCACCGCCACGCTTCCCAAGCGGTGCACTTATCCAGTGTGCCACCGGGCCGGCCCCAGTGATATAATATTTTAAACACAAAATTAATATTATTTACTAGACTGAAGTTTTTATTTCACTATTTTCACAATAAAATTGTTATTTACAGTTTTTCTTTTTTATCCCAATTAATGCTTCCTTCAGCATTTGTAGATTTGGTCATAGTTTGTGGAAGAGTCATTTTGACTGATTTTGTGAATGGCTAGTCACTCTATTAAAAATGAAACAAAACCTCAGTGTACCATTAGTCAAAAAATTTTTATGTTACTATTTAATATCTGTACTGAAGTTAACACCAAAAATTTAGCAAAATGTGGGAATAATTTTGGCCAAGGAAAAATAATCTTTTAAATATTTCCTGGAGGATTCTGTTATTTGCATCTCACTTTTAAAACTGACCTTTTATCTGTGATTTTATTATGGCTGTTTTTGCTTGACATGTATGAAGAGGTAAAATTGCCACTTTTCTTTTTAATTATTTGTATAACAAATTAATTGGCTAGGGAAGGGTATTTGAGTGATATGCCTAGTCTTTTTGCACAACAAAAGCCACATTAGGTTCTGAAAAAATTCTTTATTCAAAACTGATATTATTTTAAATTGTTTCAAATTTCTGTTTGGCTCATATATTTTTATCTAGCTCACATATTCCCTAAAACCTATCAAAATTGTTACTGGATTTTCTAAGCCATTAATGTAACAGCCATTGTGACATGCTGTAATATTATTTAATGTGGATCAGACAATAAAAATAAGTTTCTCACAAAAAAAAAAAACATGCAGCAGGATGTTGTAGCCCATGGTAGGTACTCACACTGTCAAAGATATGAGAGAGAGAATTCTAGAAGAAAGGGTGTTAATAGTTCCATAAAGGGCCTTCAGGATCAGAAGGTCAGAGTTGGAGTCCCAGTTCTAACAATGACAGGGACTTACATTTCTGAGCCTCAGTTTCCCAATCTATAAAATGGAATTCAACACAGTGTCTCTGAAAAGTGTCCCATCATCTCTGGGTGCACTGTCTCAGCCTTAGCCCTGTCCTCCTCGCTGTTGGCCTGGGCTATTGTAATATTTTCCTAACTAGTCTCCCTCTCCCTGTTCATCCTTCCCTTGTCATCTCTCTGATCCACTTTTTACTCTGCGGTCATAATTCTCTCTTGCCTTCAGAATAAGGTGCCCATTTCTTAGTGTGGCTTATTATAAGCTTCTCCAAACTCTTACCCATTCTCAACTCTCCAGACTCTTCTCTCCTCACATCCCCTGCCCCCACCCTGCCCACCTTTGTCTCGGGCCACTGCAAATTGTAATTCCTCTGCTGAAATGCCCTTGCCTATCTATTTTTTTTTTCAAGAGCCTCCACCTCAACCTGGGACTGTCTTAGGAAATTTTTCTACAGACTCCCTAATTATTATATTTATCATTTAGGTCAAGTGACTCAACCTTTTCTTGCTCCAAATTGCTCATCTATAAAATAAAGTCATTAATCCCCTCTCCACAGGGTCAAAGGAGGAATGAAATGAGATAACCAACATGAC
>NW_007784786.1:0-283 GCF_000696425.1 Galeopterus variegatus
AGTAAAGCAATCCTCTGTTGTCAGGTATACAGCTCAGAACAATGAACACGATCTTGCCAGGTGGGGTTGGCATTCAGAGCTGAAGAAACGAGATGAACTGCAGCAAAGAGTTGTGAAAGTGCCTGGAGTGGCTGTGGAACCATGCACAGTTTGGCGTGGCTGTAACACAGGGTGTGCCTGGGAGCCCCAGCTGCCTGTAGGATAAAATCCAAACTCCTTAGCATTGCAAACAAAGCCTTTGATGATATGGCTGTCTGCCTACATTTCCCACCCTAAGGATGGC
>NW_007784786.1:2138-2772 GCF_000696425.1 Galeopterus variegatus
CTCTGATATTATCTCTACAACATTGGCAGTTTACTTCACAACTGTCTCACTTTTGCTTTCAGTAAAATTGAGATAACTCTCTGGACTCACTTGATTCTGAAAACCAAGTAGGGCCAGACCTGGTGAGTGTGGAATGAGTGTCTGCATGAGATGGTCAGGAAGAGAGTCTGAAACACTCACTGTTGTAGCAGCCGAGCCTGACATGTACTAAACGCCCCTGTCAACTGTTGAAAAAGTGAATGAAGGTTAATAATCACTGGTAATTTCACCCTTAATCTTCCCTTTCTAAACAATAAGCCGTCTTAGTAGACTTTTTAGTCATATACCAAGCCATCATGGGACTCATGGATAAGTGATTAAAATACACATAGTACACAGGTGTGTTCCAGGGCTTCCTACGTTTGTCTTGGCTGAAATGTGCAATGTGGACATTGCCTGATTTCTACTGTTTTCTTAGTCACTGTTTCCCTAATGTGATGTTCTACAAATGGAGGAACTTTTGCTTGACCTGGCTTTGTGCCCTGTGGAGCATGTCCGAATGCTGATTCTCACGATTGAGAGCAGATGTTACTTAATCCTTGTGTTTGACTTCAAATACCACTTAAATCTCTATTCCACCAAATGCACTTAGCTC
>NW_007784787.1:0-1807 GCF_000696425.1 Galeopterus variegatus
GGAAGGAAGGAAGGAAGGAAGGAAGGAAGGAAGGAAGGAAGGAAGGAAGGAAAAAGGGAGGGAGGAAGGGAGGGAGAGAGAAACCCAGCAATATGGTAGCAACAGTAACAGCTCTCCTTTTGAACTGAATTAAGTTTGAGCAGAGCACATACATAATTTAGACTGAAGGAAAAACCATATATTAGTAGTCTAAACTTCTTGTGGGGCTTTGTGTTGACCTGCAAACCCAGAGATGAATCAAAGTGATTTATATTTTATGCACTACATCCATCTTCACTCTTTAGCAGCATAGGCCAGCAGGACAGCTGTGTTGTTCTAATGCATACCAGAGACCTGGGTTCCAATCCTAGCTAGGTAGTGACTAGATATGCCATTTTGGGTAAATCAGTGTTCGTGGCCATCAGTTTTCTCAGCTTTAAAATGTGGCAATACTGATTTTCAAAGACTGTGGAAAGATTTAAACTATATAACTTACATGACTGTTTGAGTTCATAGTAAATATACACTACACGTTAGTCAACTATTCATGAATTTTTGGTGAATACATTTTTCTGTGTAGAAACATCACTGATGAAAATTGCAATAATCCTGTGTTCACTGAGGGAAAAAGAAATGGAAGAAGTTATTCCCCTGAACAAATACCACCTGGCGTATAATCATCATCAACTCGCTTCCCTGGCTGGCAATTTCCCCATCTCAGCACTGGCTAGTGGTACGAGTTCCTGGAACTGATTCAACACACAAGCCCTTGTTTCCAAGACCTTAAGTAAGTTGCTTGGATACTACTGGGCCCTTTTAACACTTTATTTTCCTTTTCTCAGTATACCACTCAGTATTTATATATTTTATAAATTGGAACATAATATATTTCTCAACTTGACACATAATGACCTACGCATCATGGTTGCATATAACCAACCGTGTTAAATTTAACAATATTAAATTATTGCCTGTTAAGTAATAATTGTTGAACACTTTAGACCTGTATTCTTTATCAGTATTGTATTGCTTCAAACACTTCAATCTATAACGCGAACATTTTCTCAACCACTAACAATTTGTGAATGCAAAAATGTGGTAAAGGAAGAAAACTTCCAGGTAAAACTGGCATCATTTTTATGCATGTGTGTTCCAGTTATTTTAATTATGCTTCATAAAAGAGGTGCTATTAGCCAGGTGGACTTACAATGAAAGAATTTTCTAGTTTCCTCCGAAACTAAGTGTATAAATATCTATGGAATAGTCAGACCTCACCTTACTTTACTTTTTGTGAAAGGAGAAAAAGGGAAGTGAACATGCTACTTTGCTGTTGAACAAGTTCAGTTGCTTAGCAACAAGAAACAAGGTTCAGGAGGTTAGGTCAGCAATGTCCAACTGAATCCAATAACAGCCAGAGAGCATTCCTCTTTTGGGTGTCAGACCCCAACCTGCTTCTCAGAGAAAACCTGGCTTCTAGAATTCAAATACATGATCTTTACTATGTACTTTCAATAATATTAATTTATTTAAAACTGAGTTTAAAACAAAAATCATGTCAAAATTATAAAACTAGAATAATCCAGGATAAATTCATTTCTATAGAACCTCAGTGTTATGAATTCTCCCCCAATGTTTGGGTTCAAATTAGTCTGGGTCTATTTCTGGTCTACTTCCCATCACAGGAAAAGAATTTGCAGTAGGTGAATTAGAGAAGTCTGTTGCTTTCAGGTAGAGTCAACTATCTCCACATCTAGACAGGCTGAATCTTTCTCAGTTTGGGTCAATGGATATGTGTGTAGATACCATCTGACCACTGTCTACAGGAAGT
>NW_007784787.1:2551-2772 GCF_000696425.1 Galeopterus variegatus
CTGATCTGCTGTGTGCCAAGTGTTTCAACTCTCACCCAACTCCTTTGCTCCCTCACCTAGGAACTCAGTCAGACCAAAAGGAAGTGTAGCCTTATGTTGTGAATCTATATGATTCTGGGAGGAAGAAGATCACACCCATCACTCCAAGAGATTTAGTACCATCTACCAAGAAAAGGTGACCTAACATGTCACCTGAACTACTTGCTGAAAATATAAAAAAA
>NW_007784788.1:0-520 GCF_000696425.1 Galeopterus variegatus
CTCCAGAGGGCAGACCCGTCCCTTTGTCCTGCCCTGTGAGGACACCCCCCTCCGAGCCTCCCTTCTCCTGGAGCCAAGTCTTCTGCCAGTGGCCCTCTCTCCCCCGCAGCAGACGCACAGACACACCCACACATGCACACATACGTGCACACACACACGTACATGTAATGCTGTTATCACGCCTTTTGGCAGATGAAGAGCCTCAGCTGCCGCAGCCCAAGCCTGCAGTTCGAGTGAACACTGACACCAGGAACCACGTCCAGGCCTCCAACTCAAAGCCCGTGCCTTAGCCCGGTCGCCATGTGCTGCTCTAACGTTAGCTCTGGAGTCAGTTTTGTCAAAAGTCATCCACATTTGTACCCCGAGTGTCCACGACCAGATCAGCCCCTGTCCCCTCCCCCGTCACCCCTGCACCAGGGAGACTCCAGCCTCACATGACCCCCCACAGGCAATGAGGCGGCTACCTCTTTGACAGAGACTCTGCTTGGACAAATTGTAGTCAGGCTTCCTCGTAAAATCC
>NW_007784788.1:2475-2772 GCF_000696425.1 Galeopterus variegatus
GCCACTGTGCTGGGGCTTGGACCTCCCCCACCTTCTCTCTCTCATGAACCCTGGCACATAAACTTTGTACCCAATGGAGAATGGGGACGTTACTCTCTTGAGGTTCCCCATGCTTTGCCCCCTTCCAGCACACCAAATAACAAAATTTGTTACGCCCTTTCTTCATGTTGACTGAGATTCATCAGAGGTTTTTACTGATGAGCCTTCAGGGGTGAAGAGGAGATTTCCTTTGGCCGCTACACTTTCTGTCACATACTAAGTTGCACATAAATTCAAATCCATTTGTGGGTTCACAAT
>NW_007784789.1:0-233 GCF_000696425.1 Galeopterus variegatus
ATACACATCTGTATCTATATTAAGCTAAGCCAGACTTCATACTGATGTCTGTAGCATTTACCCATTAGGGATATGATTCTAGCTTCTTCCCTTCTTGTGTGTAACATTCCATCCTAATAGCGAGCACCCTGACTCCTACCATCTCTCATTCATTCATTTTGGTATTCAATTCTAGTATGCATACATGGTGCTTTCAGAATTGTTAATTCTCATCACCATGAGAAATAATATTA
>NW_007784789.1:2101-2772 GCF_000696425.1 Galeopterus variegatus
TACATCAATTTTTTCATAGATTCAGGTATTAATGTTGTATCTGAAAATGTATCACCGCATCTAAGCTCACCTTGATTTTCTCCTATATTTTCTTTAAGAAATTTTATAATTTAGCGTTTTATATTTTGGTCTTTAATACACCTTGATTTAATTTTTGTGATGGATAGAAAGTCTGTGTCTAGATTCATTTTTTCTTACATATAAATGTCCATTATTCCAGCACCATTTGTTGAAAAGATTGTATCTCTTCTCTACTGAATTACTATTGTTCCTTTTGCAAAGATAGTTGGCTATATTAGTGTGGGTCTGTTTCTGCGGTTCTCTATTCTCTTTCATCAATCCGTCTATTCTTTTGACATTACCATGCTGTTTTGTAGTCTTCGATCCCATGAATGCAGAATAACTCTCCATTTATTTAAATTTTCTTTGATTTCCTTAATTATATTCTGTAATTTTTCTGCATATAGTTCCTGTTTATATTTTGTTAGATTTATAGCTAAGTTTTCTATTTATTTTAATACTATTTAAATAGTACTTTTTAAAATTTCAAATCTCAATTGTTCATTGTTGTTATGTTGACTTTTGTACATTATTCTTGTATCCAAAAACTGTGCTCTACTTATTTATTAATTCCAAGGTTCTATTTTATTTTTTGGTTGATACTTTAGGAT
>NW_007784790.1:0-2772 GCF_000696425.1 Galeopterus variegatus
TTTGTGTTTGGTTGCCAGGAGACACAAATAATTGCTACTGACTTGAAAGTAAAGAGTACCTTGACAGGGTTTCAATTCTGCATTTCACCCTGAAAAAACAACTGTGCTTTGTATCCCTTATCAACATGTAAAATGCACAGTTCAAATAAAAGTTTCTGATTATTTTGCATGATAACTTAAAGGGTAAAGCTTTACATAACTTCATTGTGAAGTTGCATTAAACTGTAGCTTATATTTTCTGCTTAAGGTTTTTGCAGGTCTTATCTATATGCCACTATAGCTTATGTAGCTTATCAAGACAAAACTAATCCTATGAATATGTCAAGATCAGTGTTGCTATTTCTGTTGGGGATCATGTTACCATAGTAATATATTCCCCATGGCTTAGAAAAGATTTATTTTGCTCAAGTGCTATTTTTATTTTATTCAAAATGAAGCAAAGATAACATCAACATCGTAAAAATGTTTTTCTGTTGCCTTGAGATGTAATGGCAACTCAGGCAGAAGGATAAAGGTAATCGATGCATATTTCTTTTTGGCAGCTTGGTTTTACTATGTGCTGGCTCCTCAGGCCAGCATAGTCATTAGAATGTCCATGAGAATGGAAATGAGTGCCTGCACATATTTTATCTTCCCTTTTGATTTGTGGTTATCCTGCATGGGGGCAGGATTAACTTCACTTCTCAAAATTGTTCTGATTATAGAGATTAATGATGCCACACATGCATCAGGAAGGCATGGGAATTTGTTACTTATATAATAAGGCTTTCCCTGGAGAGCAAGGTAGGCTCTCAGGAAGGTTCAAAAGTAGCTTGAGAGACCAGGAGGGCTGTGAAGGCGACTGACTTTGGTGACTGGTCTCACACAAGGGTCTGGGTTTGTTTGGTTAGAGTTTCCTGCCAGTGCCAAAGGAGGGAGTGCTTGTGGGTTTCTTATTTGCTTGTACAGATGGGAGATGGAAGAGGAGAAAAAAGAGGAATGAGGCAGGCTCCCAACAATTCTTGTCATGAAGAGGCTGAGAAAAAATTCAATTCACAACTGTTAAATAACGTTTTACTATATGCACTTTTATCATTCCATTTGAATAATACATGTTTCATTTTATAGTGTTTGAGATTTTTTTCTGTCAGAATAACATAAAACATGCAAACATCCACATATGTAAAAAGTTGATCACATAAATTTACTGAGAAATAATTTTAAACACAGTTTATCCAGGTTACATATAATTAGGGAGGTAAAATATGGACATTTAAAAAATATGTTACTTGAAAGATATGATTACTTTACTGAAATATGAGTTCAGAATTCAGGTCATTATGAATAGTGGTATGTATTTTTTTTTTTTTTTCCAAAATCATTCAGAGAGTTTAAGGTTGATTTAAATTTGCATGCCTTTTTGAAAAGATGTTGGTTAAAGTGAATATTTACTATTATTGACTTAAGGTAAATTAAGCTCTCATCTTTTAGTAAAAATAGCATACCCAGTTTTAGGCCCTTGTGGATGTTATAGTCACGTGGTGTATTAGTCCATTTTGTGTTGCTGTAAGAGAATACTGGGAACTAGGTAATTTCTAAAGAAAAAGTGAAATTTATTGCTTAAAATTTCTGAGGCTGGGAAGTCCAAAGTCCATCTGGTGGTGGTGACAGTGACCCAGGGTTCTCACATTGCAAGATGGTGGAAGCAGAGAGAGAGAAGACAGACTCTCTTCTTCTTTTAAGGCTCCCAGAACCATGCCCTTGGCCAACATTTTGAATCGATTCACTATGGCATCGTCCTACAATCCAGTCACTTATTTAAGGCTCTACCTTTCAATTACCATAATAGGATTTCCCACCCTCTTAACAGTCGCAGTGAGGGATAAGATTATAATACATAAACTTGGGGGACACAATTCAAGCTTCAGTGAGTTTTTTTGGAGGAAATAATTCAGTCCACTACATTCCACCCCTAGCCCCACAAAACTCATATCTTTTAAACATGCAAATACATTCACTTTATCCCCAAAGTCTTAACTTGTTTCAGCTCCAAAGTCCCAAGTTCCAAGTCCCATCTGTGAAATCAATACAGATTATCTACTTCCAAAATACAATGGTGGGACAAACATAGGGTATGTATTCCCATTCCAAATGGGAAAAATAGGCCAAAAGAAAGGAGAAGAAGTTCCTAAACAAGTCCAAAACCCAGCAGGGCAGGCATTAATTCTCAAAGCTGATGAATCTTGTAGCCCGTCTCCATGTTCAATGTCCTCTTCATGCTGGTGTGGGGTTGGGTCCCCAAGTCCTTGGGCAACTCTGCTCCTATGGCTTCCCTGGTCTCAGGTGATGTTTTAGTTCTAATAGGCTGGCATTGCACACTGGTAGTTACACAGGTCTGGTGTCTCCATGGAGGTCCCACTCGCATGGCTCCACTAGACGTGTCATTGGTGAGGTTTCTCTGCTGCAACTCTCACCCCATGTTTCCACTTAGCATTGGCCTAGCAGACTACGGTGACTCCACTACTGTGGTAGATCTCTTTCTGGGCCCCCAGACTTTTCCATACATCCTCTGAAATCGGAGTGGAGGCTGCCAAGTCTTCCCAACTCTGGCATTCTTTGAACCTGCAGACCTAACACCATGTGGATGCTGCCAACGCTTCCTGCTTGTAGTTCCAAATCTGTGGGTCCAGTCATACCTGGGGCCAATTTAGCCATGGCTGGAGCAGCCAAAACAGCTGGGGTGCTGGTGCTGGAAGCAGCTTCCCAAGGTGGACTTGGGCAGCGAGCCTGTGC
>NW_007784791.1:0-1070 GCF_000696425.1 Galeopterus variegatus
TATAGAGACATGAGCATATTTTAGATTGCCAAATTCTGAAAAATGAGTGACATCCATCTGCAAAGCATATTTGGGAGGAGACCTCATGGGTTGACTCCAAGATGAGGTACAGGTAAATAGGTAACACAGGCAGGACATTGTTTAACTATTTGCCTTGCTTGTTCTCAGGTGATTTTATATAGGGACCGAAGGGTATGGGCATTAAGGTGGTGAAGAGAATGGGCAGTTTGAGCCTCAGATACAGGATCATTAAGGACAGCGCCTATTAAATTTACAGCCATATCTGCCAGTTTGTTGCCTGCAGTTAAAGGGCCAGGTAGATTGAATGTGCCCTAATGTGGCCAATATAGAAAGGAGCACGTCTGGGCCGACCCGTGGCTCACTCACGAGAGTGCAGTGCTGATAAGACCAAGGCCACGGGTTCGGATCCCATATAGGGATGGCCAGTTCACTCACTGGTTGAGCGTGGTGCTGACAACACCAAGTCAAGGGTTAAGATCCCCTTACCAGTCATCCTTATATGGGATTAAAAAAAAAAAAAAGAAAGAAAGAAAGGAGCACGTCGTTTTTGAATTAATATTTGGCATTGAGAAAAAGCAGTGGCAGTGGAGGTACTTTTAATTTGAGGGACAGTTTCCATTAAAGGTATAGAGCTAGCAGGATAAGCACTGTCAGTATAAAGATTAAAAGGTTGTTCTGGGAACTTTGAAAAATCTTGAATTATGGCATACAATTCTACAAGTTGAGCAGATTTATATTGTGTAACAAAGCAGGTGGGTCTTTCAAATATAACATAAGCAGCAATTCCGGACGAGGAACCATCAGTAAAAACCAATAGAGCATTGTGAATTGGTGACAAACGAGTAACCTTAGGAAAAACAAACGCATATAGGGAACAAAATTGAATAAGTTTATCAGATGGGTAATGATTATCCAGTGATTACCTTCATATGAGGCACAAGCAATTATCCATGAGTCAGAATTTTGTAACAGCCAGGAAACCTGTTGTTGTGTATAAGGTTGGATTATTTTGTATGGCTCTAAACCAAAATATTTTCTACTGTTTTCTC
>NW_007784791.1:1915-2772 GCF_000696425.1 Galeopterus variegatus
TTGACCATTCTCAAATCCTGAAATAATCTCCATTTTCCAGATTTTTTTTTAATCACAAATATAGGAATATTCCAAGGTGAGGTACTTTCAATAATATGCCCCACTGATAATTGTTCCTGCACTAACTGTTCAGCAGCACATAATTTTTCAGAAGTCAATGGCCATTGATCAACCCAAACAGGTGTATCCGACTTCCAGATTATGGGGTCAGCACTCTCTTGGGGTGCAGGTATGTCAATGGCCAGAAACGAAAATTTCCAAGGCCTTGTTTATCAAATTGGCCCAAAGCCTGAATAGGCTCTAAAATTCCTTGTTGTTGTTTTCCCAAACCTTTACCAGGACTATATCCTTGAGCTAACATTTGAGCAGTGACTATTTCACTAGGGCTGCACATTCTCACCTTCATTTGGGAGAGCAAATCTCTTCCCCATTAATTCACTGGAAGTGAAGGAATAATATAAGGCTGAATAAAACCTGAATTATTTTCTCTATCAAACCATTTAAGAAGTTTAGAGCTTTGTTTTGGATTATGACTCTGTCCAATTCCAGTCAAATTAGTAAAGGTATCATACAGGGGCCGTGATGCAGGCCAATCTTCTTGTCTAATAATTGTAACATCAGCCCCAGTATCTGTTAACCCAGTAAACTGTTTTCCATCTAACCATAAGGTCAGGGAAGGTTTTTGGCGAGTAATTTCTTGAACCCAATAGGTATCTGAAGAGCCAAAGTTATTTAAGCCCCTTGGCTTGTCATAAGTTTGATTACTGGTCTTAAGAAAAGGAAGTAAGACAAGCTGAGCTATCCTTTCACCAGGAGAGATCATAACCACCTTGTCATTAGCTTCTACAAGAATTTTA
>NW_007784792.1:0-1713 GCF_000696425.1 Galeopterus variegatus
AAAAAAAAAAAGTATTTTATCACAAGGAGTTATTGTCAGGATTAAATGATACCTAAAAAGTGCTTAATAAGGGTCCAGTAAACATTAGTTACTATTATTAAGTAATTAAATATTTTTCCCCCAAATTTCAAATGGCTGTATAGCATTCCATTGTACTGATATACTGGCATATGTATAAACATACATTTATGTAATATAAATATACTTAAATACTATTTATATTATATGTTATTTATATATGCTATATCTGGTGCATGTATTAATATATGTTGTCATATGTTTACTTATACACATGTCAGTATGTCCATACTCCTGTACATTAGATATATAAAACCAATTCCTTCCTTTTAGACATTTGTTCTTTTTCAGTATTATAAAAAAATCCAGCAGTGAACATCCTTACAACTAAATATTTGTGCAAATCACCAAACATCTCATTAGGATGATTTCCCAGAAGTGAAATAAATGAGTTAAATAAAACAATATCTTTTATTTTTCCAGTTGTTACGTATTATACTTCAAATACCAAAGTGTTAACCTAAACTTGAGTGTAGTGGAATCAGGAAAAACAACTGTCGACTAGATTTATCCATTTCTGAATGTTTCACAAAGGGAGCCACACAGCACCTGTGACTGTGACACTTACTGTGTCACTGCAGGGAGTTGTGCTTAGTTTGTGTTCCTTGCTGCATAGTATTCCACGGCCCCACGTTCTACCACCTCCTTTCAGTTGCTTCTACATTTAACTATGTGTTGCTAATATCCAGATTCTACCCAACATCTTAGATTTACATTGGGGGGCTAAAACTAGCAAGAATAATTATCACTTCCTTTGGTTAATTTCTTTTGCAAAAATCCTAATACCATGATGGACACTAAAATTATGAAATCAGCATAAAAACTCTTAACTTTGGTGGGTTAAAGATTTTTAAACTTTTTTCCTCAAGAAGCCTTTAAAGACTACCCCAGATGCCCCAGGGGGAATAATAAAATCATCAATTGAACATTTTAGGAGTGCTTTCTCCTTTGAAGAGAGTTACTTTTGCTTGCTGTACTCTGCTACCCAATTTTAATCATGAAATCCCAGAATGGAAAACACCCTGTGAGATCCCAGTCCAGCCTCTCATTTTACAGAAGAGAAAGCAGGTCCAGAGAGGGGCAGTGGCTCATCCACAGTCACTCTATTGACTGGTGGCAGATACACCAAGCCCAGTGGCCTTCCTGCTCAGCGCAATGTTTCCCAAGGCCTGCTGGTGGCCAGCCCCTGCCTCTGTTCACATGCCTTCCTCTCTGTCTCCTGAATTCTGAGCAGAAGGCCCTGGGCGAGCCCGGATGACTCAGAGCTGAGGGCTAGGAGGGGTCAGGGTGGGGTGGTGGGTGGTGCAGGAGTGCTCGGTTACTCACAGGAGGGAGAAAGACACTCAGATGGGGAACTGGGGAAGGCTTCATGGAGCTGGGCCCGTAGGATTTGGGCTCTGGCCACGAACAGCCTAAATGCTGTACAGGAAGGATCTGAAGAGGTGCCTAGTGGAAGGGAAGTTTAGGGAGGTGAAATGGAGCCAGCATGGTGGCCCTGCCTTCTGGTTACAGGACTATGGAGTTTCAGTTCTGCACAGCTGCACAACCATGGAGGGGTTGGTATGTTTGTTTACTTTTTGTTTTGGTGGTCAAATGTATGTAACATAAAGTTTGCCATTTTAGCCATTTTTTTTT
>NW_007784792.1:2554-2772 GCF_000696425.1 Galeopterus variegatus
TTCAGTGGCATCAATTACATTATTGTGCAACTATCACCAGTATTTCCAAAATTTTCCATTGCCCCAAACAGGAACTCTGTACCCATTAAGCAATAACTCCATTTCTCCTTCCCTGCCAGCCTTGGCAACCACCGCTTTTTGTCTCTAGAAATATGACTCTTCTAAGTACCTCAAATATATGGAATCATACAGTATTTGTCCTTGTATGTCTGGCTTAT
>NW_007784793.1:0-2772 GCF_000696425.1 Galeopterus variegatus
TAAAATGAACATGAACATTCGTCAATGACTTTTACTATAATTGCAGCATGAAAAGTTCTAATCAGTGCATTTGACGCTGTTGGATTCTAAAGATTAGCATTTGCAAAGGAGTGTGAATCTGAAACAATTATTGAAGTAATTCTAACAGCCCCTGCTCCCAGGTTCCTCCACCTCATGGAGTCTCCTCCTGCTCCTCCAGAGGGCTTGACGTGCATGCTTTCATCAAGCTGGTTTTTAATTCGACTTTTCCCATTACAATGTGATCTTAATTCTATGACCCTTGTGGATCCAAATTTTTACCCCAAAGTACAAATGGTTGTCTCACTAAAACACCACTTTTCCTCTCATCACGGTCCTCTCTTCTGAGCCAAACTGAATGCGAGCAGCCCCGCGGGTCCCGTGTCATCTCGGGAATGGCCATCACTTCCCAGCACTCTCTTCTGAGGTAGCAAATGTCTACTTTCCAAAGATTTTTTTAAACACTTCAAAAATTTACATTGTTGTACAAAAACATCTGCCTATACTGCTATTGTAGTCAGGACATCTAATCAGGATAATGACGGGACAAGATCACCGTCGGGCTGGATCACAGACCCCTCTGTCCCATTGTGTGCAGGTCTTGAGTCAGGTAAGCTGCCACAAGCCATCCTGCTATAGGTAATGACATGGGAGCCTGAGGAGTGATACCCCTTTTTCTGCAGGCTACAAGGGGGTCCTGTGTGTGTGGCACGGCTCCATGAATTTCTTATTTGTTCACCTTGGGTTGCTTGACAAAGCTTCCCAGAATTAAATAGCCTAACCTTTTGGCTTAGTATGGCTTTGGGAAATTCCCTGGAGTTTCTCAAAGGACATGTTTAATTACATCAAAATTAACTGGTTTATTTAAAAGATATTGTCAGCACTAAGGGTGTTTTTGATGCATGTTCCCAGTATGGATTGGCTCCATTTAATTTTGTTATTAATCTTTCTTGTTAGTGATGTGTGCATGGACCCATTGTGGCTGTGGGCATGCTCTTGTATGTGTGGAATGAAATTATTGTGTTGGACTTCAATCCACATCCCCCAGGGAGGTGGTGGGTCTGAGTGCAGTGGTGTTTACAATTATTCAATCATTAACCAGTTACAGATTTCTTTGTTTCTCCCCATTCCCACAGTTTCACTTGATTTAACAAGAACATTTTTTTCCCTAGTAATAATAAGAATGATATAGTGTGTTTTTGTTAGTTTGAGTAGGATCATTTAACTTTTCCCTTTGTCCCCTGTGCTGTTCCCAGAGTCTACAGGCAGGGAGATAAAAAGTATAAACATTGTGATTTTGATTATAAATTAAAATGATCAATATAGAGTATAAGCAATATTAAATTGTTAACCATAACTAATCAATGTTATTAAAATTAAGTGTAGTAAGTATAAGTAAGATTAAAAAGGGGTTAAATTGTAAGCTAAGAAGGTTACGGTTTATCATTCAGAAGAAAGTCTGACGTTTTAAAGCCAAGCATGTTATTATTGTATAGTTTCCTGGCCACAAGCCACAGGCTTTGGGGTGAACTATTGATGCATGAGTGGGTGTTTTTATCACAGCATGAGTGCTTTGGAACATTCTGATTTTTCTTTTTCTATAGAGATGAAATGAAAAATGTTTTGATTAAAAGATAAATCATCATGTAAAACGTTAAGTAAAAAATATAAATAAAACAAGATTCTTGTGGTTGTTGTCCATACTTGCACTAGACACTTGTGGTCCGCCTTTCTCTTTTTTCCTCATCCTATCCACACCACCTATTCAGGTTCAATGAATCCTGTGGAGCTGGTCTCCAGCAGTAAGCAAAAGAAAAACCAAGTAGCTGCCAGCAAAGTGGGAATTCAGATGTGAGCTCCACCACCAGTGGTTTGAAGCAGTTGTCTTATATACCAAAAGTACACAATAGCGGCAACGCGCCAAGGGGTACACAGGTGCACATACAAACTAACTCTACTGCTACATAACTTGTTTACAATGGATGTGCTGAATCATACCCAGCCTAATATGAGGCAAGAGGCCCTGACTATACTAACTCTACTTTCCTCACACTCCACTCCTTCAGGGTCTCTTGCTGTACAATCTATGCATCTGGAATCTTCCACAGTGTTCGCTTAGGATTGCTGACCCTCGCATCCATATAACCTCCATACTTATTGTACATTCAATACATCTTGAGGCTTGTACCTGTAGTTCTATCCTTTCAACTATTAGCCACAAAAACCCCACCCATCCACATGTCCAGTTAGTAGTTGTCACTGGGGTGATTTTCCACAGGAATTCTGCAGCCACACTGGTAGGAAACTAAGTACATATTTAGCAAGCCAACACATTGGCCACATGAACCTATGTATGTTCTAGTTGACTCTGGTGCCTGCAGCCACAATACTATGGGTGAAAAGACAAAAAGATTATTGGCACCAATAGAGGGAGCCCTTATCCCACTGGTGGAATACATGTGAGCTTACCATCCTGGAAAGAATGGTTGCAGGAACAGGTGCTGCAGCTCTATACAACAGAGCCTCCACTGGAGAGGGCCCACGCTTGCGGGGTCTCTCATTTAAGATCCTGACTGTTGGCCATAACTGCGGTGTCCACCCCTTCAGGGATAAGCGTTGGGAGGATAGCCTTAATCCCTTTTTCAGAAGACCATTGTGCCGTTCAGTCATTCCCACTGCCTGGGGATGATAAGGCATATGTAACTTCCACTAAATGGATAACTGAGAAGCCCACTTCTTTTTTTTTTTTTTTTT
>NW_007784794.1:0-435 GCF_000696425.1 Galeopterus variegatus
CAGGCTCTGACACTAACTCTCTGTGGCCCGGGCAAGTCACTGCCCTTCTCTGGGCTTCAGTATTGCCATTTGTCAAAGGGCCGGACTTCCTGGGTGGTTGTGAAGGTCGAGACCATCCTGTATTTTTTGGTGGCTTTTGGCCCATACTGGGATCTGAACCCTTGACTTTGATGTTATGACACTGAGCTCTAACTAACTGCTACTGGGCAGCCCCACGGGGACAATCATCAGCCCCTCAAGTGTACACAAAATTAAATGTCTGGGTGGCTCAGCTTTATTTGGTGAGAGTGTCAAAGAAGGGTGCAGAGTCCCCAGAAGTGCAGGAGTGCTGGAGTGCGGGGCCATCACAACAGGGACCCCCGGCCACCCTCACTGGGCTCCTGGGGTAAGCAGAGAGAAAAAGCAGATCCAGGTGAAATCTGGGTGACAAGCAGG
>NW_007784794.1:2328-2772 GCF_000696425.1 Galeopterus variegatus
TGGCTGCAACACCCGCAAGAAGCCCACGGTGTTCACTCGGATCTCAGCCTTCATCGACTGGATCGAGGAGGTGAGAACAGGACACCCGGAGGGCCCCAGGGTGGTGGCTGTTCAGAAAGGTGCTGAGGGGACAGGGGAGAAAGAACAGACCCTAAAGGGGGCCTGAAGGGATCCTGGAAGGTCAGTGGTGGGCGTCCGTTGGGGGTCATTTAAGGGGGTTTGGGGATGTTATCTGCTACAGTGGGGCCCCAAGAACCTTGATGGCTCTGGGTGGGGTTTGAACTACTGCTGAACTTCCTTATTTCAACAAGTGCTTATGAAGTGCCTCCTCTGATCCTTTTTCTCATGGAGGATAGAAAGATATGCCAGACAAAGGGCCAGCTGGTGGGAGACAGGTGAGGAAATGAACAGTAATGATGAATTGTGGTGAGAGCAGCGATGGGG
>NW_007784795.1:0-391 GCF_000696425.1 Galeopterus variegatus
GAAGGAGAAAATAGAACAATGGTTACCAGAGTCAGGAAAGGAGAAAGAGGAGTGAGTATAGTGAATTGTCAGTCAATGAACACAAAACAGCTAGATAAAAAAATATGTTTTATTGGGGTACAGTTGAGCTAGGCATCTATAATTAACAATAATTTACCACATGCTATCAAATGGCTTGAAGAAAGTATATCAAATATCCATATCACAAACAAATAAAGTTTTGCAGTGATGAGTGTGCTAATTACCCTGATTTGATTATCACACATTGTATATATGTATTGAAATATAACTTTACACACCACAAATGTATATAATCAATACCTTTCACTAAAAAAAATAACATTTTTTTGTTCCAGACTTCAGTGGTAATATCTCTTACTTTAAATATTTA
>NW_007784795.1:2571-2772 GCF_000696425.1 Galeopterus variegatus
CAGTCCAAAAATTGAGCAGGTTCTGTTGTAACATTTTTCCCTGTGACTAAACTAAGAGATAGAAACATGTCCAAACCATGGAGCATTTTAAAATGGAAACAATGTTAACTTGAAACAAAATGACTCTGGACTTGACAACTAAAACTGTCACTAGTGTTTCAAAATTATTCCAAAAGTTTTCTATGAAAATGTCCATTTTTT
>NW_007784796.1:0-336 GCF_000696425.1 Galeopterus variegatus
GGTTAGTTATTTGTTGGGGGGTGTCCTGCATATTGTAAGATGTTTACCAGCATGCATGCCTTGTCTCTACTCACTAGACACCAGCACTGAGTAGTGACAAACAAAAATGACTCTAGACATTGCCATTTGTACCATAGGGGGCCAAATCAGCTTAGTTGACAGCCAGTGGAGTGGAACAATCCCATGGGTTCCAGAGCTGATGGTGTCAGCCTTCAAAGATACCGGAATAGTAGGAAAGGTAATATTGTAGGTAGAATAAAACATCAGGTTAACCTAGGAAGTCTGAGTCAGGGAGCTCAGAAAATATCCCATAGGTGCTATTATCTCAGAGGTCAA
>NW_007784796.1:2530-2771 GCF_000696425.1 Galeopterus variegatus
CCAGGGCTGCATCTTCAGAGATTTGAAGGCTCTGCACCTCAAAAGCTTTTTAACAAATAATGATATGTTTTTTCATTATTTTTTTATTGAAACAATTGATTATATATATTTGTGGTGTACAGATTTGAATATCAGTACCTGTGTACAATATGTGCTGATCAGGATAATTAGTATACTCATGTTTATACATTGTTATCAACCTTTGTGACACTTTAATTTCTTTATAACTCCCCTCTCCTTC
>NW_007784797.1:0-575 GCF_000696425.1 Galeopterus variegatus
ACACACACACACACACACACACACACACACACACACGCACGCACGCACGCACGCACGCACAGGGCTCTCCAGAATTCACCAAAAAAAAGGAATTTATAATTATTTGAATCACAAAGTTTCACACACAGCAGGAAGACAGATCACCTGAAGACTGTCACTGAAAAGGTAGATTGTTACTCACATTCACAAAGGAGGGGCATGCCATGTCATACAGGGCCACACAGAGAAACACCCAGTTAGGGGGTAGAAGGATTTGGGGAAAAATGTGGGCAAGAGCCTTTATTTTGTTTTCCTTGAGAAGAAAGAATCAAGGCAAGGTAAGCAGGTTTAGAATTGGCTACTTTAAATAGCTTCATTGCCTCCAAAATATGCCGGCTATTCCTAGCTGTCTGACACTAGGCCTGGGGTGATGAGGGCAGGTGGATAGTGGCCCAGAGCATGAAAGGCTGGTAAAGGAGGTGGTGGGGGTGTGGGCTCTGGATTGGTGGTTTGCATATGAAAAGCTCTCTTTCCATGGAGTTGTTTACTCTCAGGAGGAATTGCCTAGCCCTGTGAGGGGCATTCCCTTAAGAGTC
>NW_007784797.1:2476-2771 GCF_000696425.1 Galeopterus variegatus
CCCCACTGTCTCTTGATTCTACTTCCCATATGAAAGTAGCAACAGAAAGAAAATATTTTTAATGATGTTCAACAGAAAATGAGATATAGTTGTTATTCTTATCCTTTGGACCTATTCTATTCCCAGTAACAAAGCTGGCACCAGCAGAGACCCACACTTCAGGTCTATTCTTTCCACCACACTGCAAAGAGTTTACATTCCAGTGTAGGGAAAGATGTAAACAGGAAGAAACTAAAAGAAGCTTCAGCCTCTTGATGAAACCAAAGCATGTGCTCTGGGGTCAGCAGTCAGGGAG
>NW_007784798.1:0-328 GCF_000696425.1 Galeopterus variegatus
GAGCGCCGCCGTGCTTCCCAAGCGGCGCACTATCCAGTGCACCACCGGGCCGGCCCGGGAACTATTATTATTTTTGCTGTCACTAACCACATCAAAAGATCATTATTAGAGTTGATCTTAAATATATCACATTGTTTTTAAATCAGTCATCTCATATTCCCTAAAGGTCTTTCCTCTGCAACCCAAGAGGACCCCGTTAGACCATTATCCTTGAGATCTGATTGATTATCAGGGTGAGGGAGACAGAGCTCAGAGCCACTTCCTAACAGCCCAGGATCTTAGAGCTTAACAAAGTTACCCTGGGTGCAAGAGACAGATGCACCTACAA
>NW_007784798.1:2389-2771 GCF_000696425.1 Galeopterus variegatus
GCACAGTTCAGCCCAGTTATTCTGAAAGGAAACTCACTTTAGAAATGCAAATGACTCACCAAGGAGTGAGGGATTTTAGTGTATGACATGTGAACTGTGGCTTTGAAGACCATTTGGGGGCCCTCTGTGTTCTCCCAGGAGCACCACCCAGGGTTGTTGCAGTCAAGGGAGATCAGGACTGTAAATGGGCTTGGTAAAGTGTAAAGTACTAAAGGAACATTTATTTTTACTGCGAAAGTGTTGAGTCCTGATTAGCTTGGGACCCACTGAATTAGCTGATGGAAAAGACAAAATTTTGCAAGAACTCTATTTCACTGGCCAGGATAGACACAGTCTTGGTGTAGAGATGCTTCTATTCTTTTTGTTTTTTGGTTGGTTTTTT
>NW_007784799.1:0-201 GCF_000696425.1 Galeopterus variegatus
CTATTTTTTCAGTGATTCCCTGTACATGAGTTTATCAGATGAATCTCCTTAAGTGACTAACGGGATCAAGTAGCCGAAAAGGTAAGTGTCTTTCGTGGAGAAAGGACAAAGTGAGTATACCAAACCAAATCAAACCAAAACAAACCAAACCCTAAACATGGAATAGTAGCACCTGAAAAGGGACAAACACTGGAGCAGCAA
>NW_007784799.1:2255-2771 GCF_000696425.1 Galeopterus variegatus
CAATTAATTATGCACCAGGCTGTTCCATGTACTAAGCAATGTGGAGGACTAATTGAGGTCCTGGAATACCATTTCACACAATAAAACACTCACTTTGCTTGATGCTCTTATGAATTGAACAATTAATGCATTTCTTAAGTGCCAAATTTAATCCCAGATATTAGGTCTTGTTTTAGGAGAGTGTATTTCAATTTTAAAAAAATGTCCTAACAGGAAAATAAGTTTAAAAAACGAAATGCAGTGCTCCCTCTAACCAAAGTATTTCTTTTTTCCAAGAGATACTTCTTTTTTCCAAGAGATATTTGTTGAACAATAGTGACACATTTATCAATCATAATATGCTCTAAGGCTAGTTTCACACTTACTGTTAAGAATACTTTTTGCGAGCTACAATTTAACGAAAGTAATGTGCAATTTTAACATAAAGAGGGCAGCTAAAGTAAGCAAAGTTGACCATTACTTAAGCCCTCCTTGTTGCACACCAGCATGCCAGACTGTAAGCATATTCCCCAGTCC
>NW_007784800.1:0-2771 GCF_000696425.1 Galeopterus variegatus
GAAAAAAGAAAACAAAAGAAATGGCTGCTGTCACTTTGAGGCTGCTTCTCTTACTGTATAACAGTCGTCCCTTGTTATCTGTGGGAGACTAGTTCCAGGACCCTGTGGATACTAAAATCTGATATAAAAGTCTCTGATATAAAATGGTGCAGTATTTGCGTATAACCTGCGCACATCCTCTGTATACTTTAAATCATCTCTAGATTACTTACAGTACCTAATACAATGTAAATGCTGTGTAAATAGTTGTTATACAGTATTGTTTTTAATTTGTATTATTTTTATTGTTGTGTAGTTATTTGTATTGTTTTTTCTCCCGAATATCTCTGATCTGTTGTGGAACAGATGTGGAGCCCGCGGATATGGAGGGCTGACTGTACGTGCTTCTGGGGGACGCACAATGATCATAGTTGTGAAGGACTGGGTACACGCGGGTCTGGGAGGCGGGAGGCGTGGAGGAGGGACTGTCCGTCCACTGCGAGCCACCCCCCGGAGCACATCTCCTTCCTCCTCGGGGGCCAACACAAGAGCATCTTCCAAAAGCCAGGCACAGTGCGAGCGGCCCGCGTCGCTTGCTCCGTGCACTTGTCGCAGGGGGCCCTGCCCGCTACCACTCCACCACTCCCATCCCAAACCCTCCATGCCTCCATGCCGGGGGACTGCGGTGTCAGGGGTGGTTGTCCTCCATGAGGAAGCTGGGCTTCCTGTCCCTCTCAGGCCGGACATGGCAAAGCAGCCCGGCCTCCAGGTCCCACCTCTTCCCTTCAAGGCCATCCTAGTCAGGACGCTGAGGTCCCCATACGTTCAGGGCTCCTCCCAGCACCACACAGAACCAGAGGCCCAGGAGGCTTCAGGTTTTAAAGAATTTCTCAGAGAGAATGTCTCTCGCAGCTCTAGGGGCTGATGAATGTGTGCTCTACGCCTTGTCCCAAGTCACGGATGAAGATTCTGACTGCTGGACTGGGCAGGAGATGAGACAGAGCCCCGTGGAGCTCCACTTTCTCCCGAATATCTCTGATCTGTTGTGGAACAGATGTGGAGCCCGCGGATATGGAGGGCTGACTGTACGTGCTTCTGGGGGACGCACAATGATCATAGTTGTGAAGGACTGGGTACACGCGGGTCTGGGAGGCGGGAGGCGTGGAGGAGGGACTGTCCGTCCACTGCGAGCCACCCCCCGGAGCACATCTCCTTCCTCCTCGGGGGCCAACACAAGAGCATCTTCCAAAAGCCAGGCACAGTGCGAGCGGCCCGCGTCGCTTGCTCCGTGCACTTGTCGCAGGGGGCCCTGCCCGCTACCGCTCCACCACTCCCATCCCAAACCCTCCATGCCTCCATGCCGGGGGACTGCGGTGTCAGGGGTGGTTGTCCTCCATGAGGAAGCTGGGCTTCCTGTCCCTCTCAGGCCGGACATGGCAAAGCAGCCCGGCCTCCAGGTCCCACCTCTTCCCTTCAAGGCCATCCTAGTCAGGACGCTGAGGTCCCCATACGTTCAGGGCTCCTCCCAGCACCACACAGAACCAGAGGCCCAGGAGGCTTCAGGTTTTAAAGAATTTCTCAGAGAGAATGTCTCTCGCAGCTCTAGGGGCTGATGAATGTGTGCTCTACGCCTTGTCCCAAGTCATGGATGAAGATTCTGACTGCTGGACTGGGCAGGAGATGAGACAGAGCCCCGTGGAGCTCCACTAGAGACTCTGGCAGAGTTAAGGCAGGTTCTCGTCAGAGCCTGAGCACAGGCAGCATGTCAGGGGCCATCCGCAGGTCAGAGTTCTCAGCCTGGTGAGAGGCCTTCTCTTCACATACTCTATCACTTATGGCAACATTTCTGTCAAAGGCTGGATCAGAGGCCAATTACGAAGCCCAGGGCCGGCACTAGGAAGGTACCACAGTCCCCCTCTCCTTGAGCCTAGACACAGCTTCAAATTCTCGCAATCTTGCACACAAGCAGCCACTTGGGGTTGACCCATAACCTGCTGTTTCTGGGCTGGAAGCTCAATGTAGTGAGGTCTTTGGGTGCAGCCCACAGTCTCTGCAGCGTTTCTTTTTGTTTGTTTTATAATTTCTATAGAATCATAATTGATTATACATATTTTGGGGGTTCAACATTGAGATGTTGGTCAAATCAGTATTACTAGCATATATATTGTTACAAATCATACTTATTCTTTATGCCCCTGTTCAAGCTCTCCCCACCCCCCTCCCTCCCTCCTCCCCCCTCTAATTAGCCTAGATTTCTTCTCTCCCTCTTTCAGAATAATGGTTACTCTGTTGCTTTGTTGACTCCAAAGCTGAGAGGTGTGCTCAGGTCCCCCAATATTATCATAGAGTAGATGTTTCTTCTGTCACTCTGGAATGGGCTTTGTGGAGAGAGACATTCTCTTCTTTTCTTTGGTCTCTGCTGGTGACTCTCCTTGTGTCAATGCGCTCCAGTGGCTGGCAGACCATCTGCACGATGATTGTGGCAGTGGCTGGCGGACCATCTGTATGATGGTTGTGGCATCTAGCTGCTTTCGCGGCAGCTGTGGTTATTGTGGTGGCTGTGGTGTGCCACCCACATGGAGGTGATGCTTTTGGCATGCTCCTTACCTAGTTGGTGGTGGCAATGGCAGTGTGCCTGGTTGTGGGAGGAGGGTCCAGTCACCAGCTCTATACCTCTGGACCCCAGGCAGGCCCCGTGGTGCTGGCCGTGTGCATAGTTGTCCCCTCTTTCTGGCTTGGTAGTCCAGGGGACTTGCAGTCCTTCTAGGTGTTATAGGTGTTCCTTGGTGAAA
>NW_007784801.1:0-402 GCF_000696425.1 Galeopterus variegatus
TTAATACTCAGAGAGTACTGGCAGTTTTTTGAAAGTTTACTTCATGATTAAAAAGGAGTTAATTCCTAAATTCAATAATTTAGAATTCTATTATGGGATTAAACACATGAGAAGAATAAAAGAGAAAAATCATGTAACCAATCAAAGAAATGCCAAAACAACAACAACAAAATCTGGCAATATTTTGTGCCTATTTATGATCAAAAGAAATCATTTTAAAAAATTAGAAAACTGGGGATTTAAGGTAATTTATTTTATCTGACAATAGCTATATGTCAAAAATCTCTACCCAAGGTTGCACTTATTAAAGAAATGTTAGACTCATTTCCTATAAAATCATCAGTGGAGAAATCAATCTGAACCTATACTGCTCATCTTAGCACTGAATGCCCATGGACCATA
>NW_007784801.1:2111-2771 GCF_000696425.1 Galeopterus variegatus
CCAGTCCAATCTCAATGGGTATCAGTAATTTCACATAAGGGCTTCCTAATATGGCTATTCCCGGTTTACTACACAACCTCATTCTTGTTGCCCTATGTCCTCTATCTCCCTTTTAAAATGCCCCGTTTATTACATTTCCCAAATTGTGTGCTGTCTTTTCCTATCGGGACCCTTAGGATGCTGCAAATTATTGAGAAAGGATATGTTGTTTACATGATGTGTTGAAAGGGGTGGTTCCCTATTTGCAGATAACATTTGCTCCCTACCTCGCACCTCATATAAGAATAAACCCCACATGGATTAAAAATGTAAGAAGAAACAATAAAACTCTAACACAGAGAAAAACAGGCGGGAGAATATTCTTGTGATTGTAGGGTAGAACAGGACTTCTTAAATAGGTACTACTTAGAAGAAACCTCTTAGAAGAAAAAAAGTGTTGATGGATGTTTGCTAAATCAAAAGAAATTACTTTCGTTTTAATCAGAAACAGGAATGATGGATGGGAGACAGAGGGGTGAAGATATTTACAATGTGTAAAACAAATAGTAGTTGACTGTTTAAATCAGAATGTCCTCACCTGTGTGCCTGGTACACTGTGCGTTTGAGGTGTGTTAACAGAGAGTTGAGATGTGAGGTTTCTGGAAGACTGCTCCTGTTCCT
>NW_007784802.1:0-213 GCF_000696425.1 Galeopterus variegatus
GCCTGCATTTTAGACAGGACCCTTCTTCTCTGTCCTTCCAGTTTAAGGCTGGAGACAAAGAGGTGTGCAGAAGAGCAAGTCACACTGGTTCTGCTGAGGTTCACACAGGCTCCGGACAACGTCCAGGTCTCCCGCTCTCAGCCCCACTGTTCCTTCCATTGCTTCAGTGCCCCTCTTGTCCTGCATTCTGGGTCACTGGCAGTGCTGTAGGGA
>NW_007784802.1:2229-2771 GCF_000696425.1 Galeopterus variegatus
ATAAATGAAACACCCGTCAGTTCGATTGTACATTCAGGTGGTGAAATACTGTGCAGCCCAGCAAGCCGCGTTTTTGGAGCACGCTTGAAATGTTTACACAACGCGTGCACACGAGGAGGCTGCAGGAAGTCGTAGCTGGCTCTCGGAGGACGGGAAGGCGGCTTTTGTTTCTTCGCTGTGCTGGACACCTGGGGCTGCTGGGCAGGGCGGGCATCATGCAGAAATCAGACACAAGCCCACCCCTGCGACCCTTGCTGAGGTGTCGGCAGTGGGAACTAGAGGGCATTTTGTGGTGAAGTCGTGGTGGGCTCCAGGCACCTGCAGACCCACCTGTGGCTCTGCCCCAGCAGGTCAGGTGGGTAACTTGTGGCTCTCTGGCCATGAGGTGGTGCACCTGAGGTTCTCATAACAGTGGGTGTTTGTTGCCCCATATGGAGTGGTCTCCTGGTTTACTGTCTGCCCCAGCAGGGATGGCAGTGACGGAAGACTGCTGTGGTCGAGGCAGGAGGAGGACGCAAAACCCCCTCAGGACCTTGGAATTC
>NW_007784803.1:0-2771 GCF_000696425.1 Galeopterus variegatus
CCAGGATTGTGTTAAATCTATAGATCAATTTGCAGAAAACTGATATCTGATATCTTGTTGAATCTTTCAACCCATGAACTATTCTTCCATTTATATAGGTCTTTAATTTCTCTCAGCAATGTTTTGTTTTAAGTATATAGGTCTCACACATGTTTCCAGACTTATCCCTAAATATTTCATGTTACAGTAAATACTACTTAATTTTAATTTCTGATTGTTCACTTATTGTAGGTAGAAATAGTTTATTTTTGTATATTGATCTTTTATCCTGTAACTTTGCTAAACACACTTACTTGTTCTAGTAGCTTTTTGTAAATTTTGATTTTCTGCATAGATAATCATAATATCTGTGAATAGAGACAGTTTTTCTTTACAGTTATAATAACTTTTATTTTTCCTGACTTACTGCAATGGCTAGAATTACCTGTACAAGGTTGAATTAGACCAATGGTAAGATCCATGACTTGTTCTTTACCTTAGAGAAAGAATTCAGTCTTTCACCATTAGGTATAATATTAGCTCTAGCTTTTTGTAGATGCCCTTTATCAAACTGAAGAGGTTCCCTTCTATTCCTAGTTTGCTGCGAGTTTTTATCAGGAATATATGTTGAATTTTGTTAAATGCATTTGCTGTGTCTATCAGGATGATGATATGGTTTTTCTTTTTTAGTTTGTAAATATGGTCAAATTACTTTGAATGAACTTTAATTGTTAAACTCACTTTGCATTCCTGAGCTAAACCCTAGTTAGTAGTGACATATTATTATCCTTTTATGGATTCAATTCCTATAAAATTATGTTTAGAATTTTTCCACATGTTTTCATGAAGAATCTTGGTTTATAGCTTTCTTTTTTAAAATCTTTCTTTAGTTTTAGTATCAAGGTAATGCTGGTCTCACAGAACTAGTTGAAAAGTATTCCCTCCTCTTTGATTTTCTGGAAGAGTTCAGATAGAATTGTTATTATGTCTTCCTTAAACATTTGGTACAATTCACCAGTGAAGGCATCTGGGCCTGAAGTTTTCTTTATGGAAAAGTTTTTAACTACAAATTCAAAGCCATCGGATTACCTGTTTCTTCTTGAATGAACTTTGGTAGTTTCTGTCTTCAAGAAACTTGACCATTTTATTTAAATTGTGAAAATTATTAGGATAAGTGTTAGTAATATTCCTTTAATTATCCTTCTTCTTAATATATGTAGAATCTGTAGTAATATTACTCCTCCCGTTCCTGATAATGGTAATACATGTTTTCTTCCCTTTTTTCTTGATCAGTTTGGCTATGGGATTGTTAATTTTATTAATCTTCTCTGCCTTTGGTTCCACCTTAAATGTATTTGCTGTGTCTATTAGGATGATGATATGGTTTTTCTTTTTTAGTTTGTAAATATGGTCAAATTACTTTGAATGAACTTTAATTGTTAAACTCACTTTGCATTCCTGAGCTAAACCCTAGTTAGTAGTGACATATTATTATCCTTTTATGGATTCAATTCCCTAAAATTATGTTTAGAATTTTTCCACATGTTTTCATGAAGAATCTTGGTTTATAGCTTTCTTTTTTAAAATCTTTCTTTAGTTTTAGTATCAAGGTAATGCTGGTCTCACAGAACTAGTTGAAAAGTATTCCCTCCTCTTTGATTTTCTGGAAGAGTTCAGATAGAATTGTTATTATGTCTTCCTTAAACATTTGGTACAATTCACCAGTGAAGGCATCTGGGCCTGAAGTTTTCTTTATGGAAAAGTTTTTAACTACAAATTCGAAGCCATCGGATTACCTGTTTCTTCTTGAATGAACTTTGGTAGTTTCTGTCTTCAAGAAACTTGTCCATTTTATTTAAATTGTGAAAATTATTAGGATAAGTGTTAGTAATATTCCTTTAATTATCCTTCTTCTTAATATATGTAGAATCTGTAGTAATATTACTCCTCCCGTTCCTGATAATGGTAATACATGTTTTCTTCCCTTTTTTCTTGATCAGTTTGGCTACGGGATTGTTAATTTTATTAATCTTCTCTGCCTTTGGTTCTACCAATTTCCTCTATTGTTTTTCTGCTTTTTATTCTATTGATTTATACTCTGATACTACTTCCTTTATTCTACTTACTTTGGGTCTCATTTAATCTTCTTTTCCTAGTTTCTTGAGATGGAAGATGAGGTTATTGATTTGAGATCTTTCTTCATTTCTAAAGTAGGGGTATAACACTATAAATTTCCCCTACGTAATGTTTTAGCAGTATCCCACAAGTTTTTATATGTTGTATTTCCGTTCACTTTAAAATATTTTCTGATTTCCTTCTTAATATCTTTCTCACACCATGGATTGTTTATACATGTGCTATTTATTTTCCAAATATTTAGGGGTTTTCCATTTATATTCCTGTTACTGCTTCCTAATATAATTCCACTGTGGCCAGAGAACATACTTTGTATGACTTGAGTGCCTTTAAATTTACTGAGACTTGTTTGAGGTACAGAGTATGGTCTACCTTGGTAAATGTTCTGTGTGTTGCAAAGAAGGTATATTCTGCTAATAATGGATAAAGTGTTTTAAAATGTCAAGTGAGTCAAGTTGGTCAACAATGCTTTTCAAATCTTCTATATCTCTTCTCATTTTCTGTCTACTTTCTCTATCAATTATTGAGATATGGATATTAAAATTTCCAAATATGACTGTATATTTGTGTATATTTCCTTGTAGTTCTGTCAAATATGCTCTATCATTAGGTGCATAAATATGTAGGATTGTATGTTCTCCTGATAAATGGAACCC
>NW_007784804.1:0-2771 GCF_000696425.1 Galeopterus variegatus
GAAGTCATTCAATAGCTGTCAAATCAATTGTATGGCTCCTGGAGGAGAAGCAAGCAGCTGACGGACAAATGTAACCATCCCCATTTATCTATAGTAAAAGTGGTATGATACAATTTTTCCAAAATACACAATTTATACATCACAATAAATCATATGTGTGTGTGTATGTATTTTTAAGTCTAGAAAGGTATGCATAATTTCCTGAGGGGAGGAAGAATTAAAAGAGAAGTTGTTTTTTGTTTCTTATGCTTTTACCATAGTCACCTTTTACTATTACCAAAAAAAGGTTGTAAATGATAGTATAGAAAAGCTTTAACCCCAAAACTCATTTACTTAAAGAGTTAAGTTAACTACTATATACAAAATAAAGCACAGTTCCAAAGAGTACACCAAAAAAGAAAGTTTCAATAAACTTCAAGTGTGGCAAATAAATAAATAAATAAATAAAATTCATTCAGAACAAGACTGCTCAAAGCACTAGTGATACGGCAATAGATAAGATAGTTTCTGCCTTCAGGAGTTGACATTCTTATGGCATAAACCAGACAAAATCCCCAAAGTAAATGAACAGGACCATTTCAAGTCATTCTGTGCTATGAAGAAGATAAACAGGGCAATGTGGTCAAGTGCCTAGACCCAGAGTGGGGAAATACTTAATAGTGTATAGAACATGGTCATATATGTTTTGTCATTTAATATTTACCATGATGCTGCAAAGCACTTATCATAAATCCATGTCATAAGGGAGGAAAGTAAAGCTCACAGAAATTGAGGGACTTGATAAAGGGCACAGAGCTAAACAATGGAAGGACTTCAATTTCAACCTCACATTCTCACCCCAGGTTGACTTCTTTTCTGAGAAGGGTATTTCTTTATATGTGCTACTATATACTGGAAAAGTCAGTCATAATTCTATGTTCTCCTATTTCTGATTCCCCAGTTTTCTCTTGTAGGAAGCTCGAGTGAAAGTCAGATCCAGTTGACAACTCTCAATTCAGTTAACACTTTTAAAATTCTGGACCTTTTCATGCATGACCTTACTTTCTTCTCATGTGAGCTATCATTTTCTTTGTTTTACAGGGGAGACAATGAGACAGAACTGTCAAGTGGCTTTCCCAAAGTTGCACAGCTAGTGAGTGATGGAGCTGGGGTATGTCCAGAGGCCATGGAGCTACTTTTCATTTCTCCAAGTTTTGATACCACCTGGGTTGACGTGGCTGTAGTAGAGGGAAAAAGCTAGGATATTTAAGCTCCTGTTTCTCCCGTGTGTGTGTGTGTGTGTATGTGTGTGTGTGTGTGTGTGTGCAGGTAGGTAAAGGGGTGAATGGGTGAATGGATGAATGGGAAGGGAAGGGTCTGGCCACAAAATCCTCAGGTGGGGCAGAGAAATGGCCTCTCACGTAGCTCTATTCAACCTTTTCTCAATAACTGCAAAGCAACATTTCCTCTTGCCAAGCACATGTGGATGAGAAGGCAGCCTGGTTCCAGCGATCATCTCGGAAGGCAGTGTGGTTGGCGAAGAGATCTCAGTAGGAGATGCACTGTCCTCCTTGCTTGTCAACCCAGGTCCTCTTTAAAGTCAAGCCTCCTGTTTCCCAGAGACTAGAAAAGCCAGGCTGGCCATGAGCACTTTATAGATCCTTTATGATTATAAATTAGTATGGCATCCCCGAAATTCTCCTTCTGACAACAACTTTATGTTGCTTAATAGTCCTCTTTTGAGTATTGCAACTTCTGGCCTTGATTTGAAAAATTTATTATTGACACTTGGTGTTTTTTAGAAATTGGTTATAAATGATCTTCCTACAGCATAAATGAGGCAGATTCCTATTGCGTAAAGTCATAAACATCCTGTATTTATTTGGCAGAGCATCCAAATGACTGTTCCAACAAATAGTAGGCTTGTAGCCTGTCTGTGGTTGGATTGGATTGGTTTATGCTCTTCCTCTTAACTGATTTTAATTCTCTGCTTCATAAAGTCTGATAGATGTTATTATGCTATAGAAAAGCAAATAGGCTTTCTGATCAGGTGTATACATTGTCATCGATTAAAATATTGGAAAGAATTTTCTTAAAAACTAGTAATTAGAGCTGATTACAGTTAACATTGAATTAAGTTCCTTAACGCTTCCTAGAAACATGTTCTGACGGCCTCCTCAGGCCTGGGCAGAGAGGAATAATGAGATTCCACTTGCTGAGGGGAGCCTCCAGACTGGACATTGGAGTGTCTTTCTCTACTGCATTTTGTCACTCATCCCCGTGATACTTATGAACCCTTTTTATTAGACCTGAAACCAAAAGGCTTCTTCAGATTAAGTTGGCAAGATTCAGGAAGAGGATTGTTTTCTCTGAGGCTGCCCTAAAGGTTCCTGTTAATCATTTTATTTGAAAATTCAATATTGCTGAACTCCCACACAAATTTAAGTCTGAGAGCTCCAGAGAGTTTTCTGGCCCTTAAGTATGTCAGATTTATAGCCTGGTGTTCCAATTAAGTAAAATGCAAGGGCTGGAGCTGAGAGAGGAAGGACGTGGTCAAGCTACACAATAGAAGTAAAGGTTGGCTGCTCTTTTTCTAATTTCAGGCAAATGAGTAGGCTCTGAGAGTCCAGGGTTGGCCTTAGCTGGCCATGTTTGTCCACTGTCACCTTCAGAAGGATGTTTGTGGTCACAAAACGGCTTGGTTGGCCATTGTATAAAAAACTTAATCTGGTTAGTTTTTACTTTGAATGATGGAATGGTCTTGGCTAAATTCTCCAAGCTGAAACAACACG
>NW_007784805.1:0-1088 GCF_000696425.1 Galeopterus variegatus
GCACACACCACACACACCACACACACACACCACACACACCATGCTACACACGCACAGACACACACACGCACTCACACACCACACACACCACACCACACACACTTACACACACCACACACATCTCACTACACACCACACACACACCACACCACATAGACACACCCCACACATACCTCACTACACACTACGCACACCACACATACTATGCACACCACACATACACACCACACACACACCACACCACACCACACCACATAGACACACCCCACACATACCTCACTACACACTACGCACACCACACACACTATGCACACCACACATACACACCACACAAACACCACACCACAAACCACACCACACACACAGACACCAGACACAGACACCACACACACACCACACACACACACCACAAACCACACCACACATACCTCACTACACACCACACATACCAGACACACCACACGCACCACACCACAAACCACACCACACACACCACACATACCACACACACCACACGCACCACACTACACACACAGACACACATGCACGGACACATACACACACCACACACACCACACGCACCACACTACACACACAGACACACACACACAGACACACATGCACGGACACATACACACACCACACACACACCACACACTCATACCACACCCACTCACACACCACATACACCACACTCACATTCACACACGCTCACACTACACACATTCACCACACACACCACATGCACCCCCCACGCACCACACACACTCAGACACACCACACACACAACACCACATACACCACACACCATACACATTCATCACACACACAGCACATATCAGACACATTCACACCATACACACTACACACTCACGTGCACACATACCATTACCACACCACACACACCCCGTCAAGTCCTGTGCTGCAGGCCCACTCCGGGCAGGGCCTGGCTGCTCCATCAGGGGACCACGCACCCCAGTGCACCCCTCCTTCCTGCTGCCCAGGCCACCCGCGAGCCGGCCCCCCTCCCCTACCCTCCCCCTCCCGCTCCTCTTCTCTCCCCCCCACCCCTTACCCCTCTCTCCTCC
>NW_007784805.1:2059-2771 GCF_000696425.1 Galeopterus variegatus
GCCTCCTAGTTTTCTCCCAAACCAGAGGGTTGCTGTGGTGGTGGGATGGGACGGCGGCTGGGTCACGGGCACCGACTCACACTGAGCAGGTCCTGTATTCACTCGAGCTGATTCCTGCAGTGTAAACCCATTCCCAGGCCACAGAAAGCAGCCCGCACTTTGCATGCTTCGGTCTGGAGAGGGGACCTGTGATTAAGCGCGTCGGATCCAGATGGGAGCCGCGCATTAAGGGCGTCGGATCCAGATGGGAGCCGCGCAACTGGCCGGGCACCTGCCACAGGGACTGGAACTTGATTTGGGGAGAAGGGAGGGGGGCCAAAGAAGGAAAACCTAAATCCTGGCAGGAGTCCACAAACACTTCCTTTCTCACTTTGTTCTTTTTGTTGTGGTCCCTCCTGAGTCACGGAAGCCACCTTCTTACGTTGGGAACTGTGAAGCCGCCTGCCGAAGACCCACAGCAAGTGTAGTCGACGTGACTTCTCAGCGTGTCATTCCCTGGTATATGTAGACAGACAGACAGACAGACAGAGTGTGTAGACACGGATGCGTACAGCCAAAGAACGTTTCAAAGAAAACAGACGTCCCTCTGACAGTGGAACAGCGGAGTGGAGACGCAAGCAGCAGGGACGTCATTTAGGCAGAAACGCCCCCACTGGGGGAAGAGCGTTTGACCCAATTGCTGCCTGCCTGGCTGCAGTGACTGAGCGCGACA
>NW_007784806.1:0-2771 GCF_000696425.1 Galeopterus variegatus
TCTAGAAGTCACCTAGTCTAATGCTCTTAGAAAATGACATTGTCTAAAACAAAGAATAATCGTCATAATAGTGGCTCTCATTTTAAGTGCATACCTTGACTATTTCTCATCCCGCTGGCCCAGGTGAACCTATTGCGAGGTGGCTGTGTTGGGTTGTCTTATTCTGGTGCCATTAGACATCCGCTTTGACTGATTCTCGTCACTCTGACACTGCACTTGCTAAGCAGCCACTCGAGTATGCGGCGGAGTCCTGTGGGTTTCTGCCTTCAGAGAGAATAGGTGAGATGTGCAATCTAGGGTATTCCCATTTCAGCTGATTTTCTCACCAGGAATCAATAGATTGGTGTTCTGATTTTGATTTGATTTCTTACATATCTTACATGAACTGATGATGTCTTCAAGAGTATTCTGGTCTAAGTGTTGGTTATGGTTCTCATTTCACTTTTAGAAAAAAACGTTGTGAGTCTGATTGACACGTATGCACCCCTTGACGGTGTATTTGCTCAGGATTTGCTGACAAATTCAGGTTTTGGAGCCTCCTGACCACAGAAACTGTGATGTAATAAGTGGGTGTTTTCTTATACTGCTAAATCCATGGTGATTTGTTATGCAGCACGGAAAACCTACCCAGGCCTGCCTTGTCTTGCCTGTACCTACCCCACCAGCCACGAGGCCTGCCACTCTCTCTTTCACTGCACTTCGGTTTCTTGGACGCCTCTCTGGTTGCACATGCAGCACCCCTGGCTGGAGCTCCCCCCCACCTCACCTGAACAACTCCTTTCATCTTTATGTGTCACTATAAGCATCACTTTTCATGATGGCCTTTTCTGATCCCCAGGACAAGGTCTGTCACCTGATACATGGCCCCAGAGCCCCTATGCCTTTCTGTTTCCAACACACATCACAGTTGTATTTGTTTGCTGCTTCACTTTCTTCCCTCCTGACCTGTGAGCTCCATAATGGCAGGGACCACATCTGTCTCATCCCTCTCAGTATCCCTAGTGCCTTGCCCAGCTCCTGGCACATAGTAGGTGATCAGTGACTATCTTTTTAGTGAAAGAATGAATGCAACACCATGCAGGTGAAAGAGGCTTAGAGTAAGAGTCAGGAGCATAGGCTTCCTGTCTGTCCCTCGCTCAATTACTTGTGTTCTTTGGCCACTAAGGCTTGAGATGACATCTTGGGACTGGGATTCAGGAAACCTGGGTGTGTGGGGCATCTCTGCACCCAACTTTACACTCGTCACTCTGACACTGCACTTGCTAAGCAGCCACTCGAGTATGCGGCGGAGTCCTGTGGGTTTCTGCCTTCAGAGAGAATAGGTGAGATGTGCAATCTAGGGTATTCCCATTTCAGCTGATTTTCTCACCAGGAATCAATAGATTGGTGTTCTGATTTTGATTTGATTTCTTACATATCTTACATGAACTGATGATGTCTTCAAGAGTATTCTGGTCTAAGTGTTGGTTATGGTTCTCATTTCACTTTTAGAAAAAAACGTTGTGAGTCTGATTGACACGTATGCACCCCTTGACGGTGTATTTGCTCAGGATTTGCTGACAAATTCAGGTTTTGGAGCCTCCTGACCACAGAAACTGTGATGTAATAAGTGGGTGTTTTCTTATACTGCTAAATCCATGGTGATTTGTTATGCAGCACGGAAAACCTACCCAGGCCTGCCTTGTCTTGCCTGTACCTACCCCACCAGCCACGAGGCCTGCCACTCTCTCTTTCACTGCACTTCGGTTTCTTGGACGCCTCTCTGGTTGCACATGCAGCACCCCTGGCTGGAGCTCCCCCCCACCTCACCTGAACAACTCCTTTCATCTTTATGTGTCACTATAAGCATCACTTTTCATGATGGCCTTTTCTGATCCCCAGGACAAGGTCTGTCACCTGATACATGGCCCCAGAGCCCCTATGCCTTTCTGTTTCCAACACACATCACAGTTGTATTTGTTTGCTGCTTCACTTTCTTCCCTCCTGACCTGTGAGCTCCATAATGGCAGGGACCACATCTGTCTCATCCCTCTCAGTATCCCTAGTGCCTTGCCCAGCTCCTGGCACATAGTAGGTGATCAGTGAATATCTTTTTAGTGAAAGAATGAATGCAACACCATGCAGGTGAAAGAGGCTTAGAGTAAGAGTCAGGAGCATAGGCTTCCTGTCTGTCCCTCGCTCAATTACTTGTGTTCTTTGGCCACTAAGGCTTGAGATGACATCTTGGGACTGGGATTCAGGAAACCTGGGTGTGTGGGGCATCTCTGCACCCAACTTTACAGGGTGGCCTAGAAAAAGTCACTTCCTCTTTCTGGCACCTCTGGCTCCACAATCTATAAATCTGGGATGAGGCTGCCAGCCAGCGTTTCTGGGGAAGTTGATAGAGGACAAGTGAGGTAATGCTCAGGAAGTTCTCAGAAAGATACAGCTCCATTAAAGCCTATGGTCAGGCTTTTAGATTCAGGACACAACCCAGGCTTTTGGCTTGGCCAGTAGTGATGTCAAGGCCAGCAGTGAGGTAAGTGCCAGGGCTGGGGGCCTTGCCAGCCATTGCTGGGGTGCTCTGCTCCCCAGCTGCAGCCCAGTGTCCGTCCTTATGCCTAAGGTAGGTGCAAGAGCAAGACCAGAGATAGGGATTTGTGGGCTAAATCCCCCATGGTTAATGATAAAGCCCTTTACAAGACTTCCAGATGTTTCTAGCTATGTTACTGAGCTACAAGTAACCAGAGGCTACAGCAAGATGTAGTGGAAGCCATATGGTGGGACACTCA
>NW_007784807.1:0-353 GCF_000696425.1 Galeopterus variegatus
GAAATTATGGCAGGAAAATCCAGAGCATGGATTTATATTTGTGAGGAATTCTTGGGGGAGACATGCTATCCATGGTGACTGAGTTAGAGGATTTCTTTCCAAGGCGGCCATGTAGCAGGGAGTGTCTATTCCAAACCAGTGCTACTTTTAGATCAGCTAGATGGTTGTTTAAGGAGGTATTACTTCATCCTGTGCTCACCCACCTACTCCTCCCAAGGTTCTGGATGTGACTCTGCTCCTTTTTTAACAACACCTAGTGAATTCCCATTGTTTACTTAATCTGCAGGGATGAAGTGTCTAAAGAATGAGTGTGGAAATACCTAGGAGTACAGGAGCTCTCCCTGTAGATGAGT
>NW_007784807.1:2051-2771 GCF_000696425.1 Galeopterus variegatus
ATATTTCCAAATCTAATTTTTTATGAATTTATCTAGTCTTTCCTGACTCTGCTTTACTATCTTTGGTTTTGTTTCCTGGAATTCTCTTTCCAAAATACTTATTCCACTCACATTACTTTCTAGCAAGATCTTCTTTGCTTTTAAGTTCTTTATTTTTCTATTTACTTCAAAGTCGTTCCTACTACCCACTCTAATCCCTTCAAAATGAAACACTTCAGGCCCCACCTCCCCCATCCTATTCATAGAGCTTATCCTGGAAAACCATCATAAGAAGCTAAACATCTTGGGTTTTTTTCTGACTTCCTTTCAGGAATGACAAGAAGCAAAACTTTGGTAGGTTATTTTAATGCCTTGCCATGCTCTGAAGACCCATAAATCAGAACAGCCTTCTCTATTTGAGTTCACTGAAGAATGGCTCATACTGAAAGTGTGATGCCCAAAAGATGCCTTGTTCAATGCCTTGTTCAGCCCTGAGTTTAAAATGCTTTACTTGTTGAGATCAAGCCAGAGGAAGAAACAGTTTGTCCACCAAGTTCATACTCAAGACCTGCTCTACACTATCACCACCTTTCCCTGTGACATTTCCTGGCTCGAGGCTTTCTGCTTCTTAACTGGTCTCTGACCATCACGTAGCTATTTCCATCACTATATCCATCCCATTGTCTCAAAAATAGAGTGGTTTGTGTTACTATTATAACACCATTCCACCTACCAACTACA
>NW_007784808.1:0-2771 GCF_000696425.1 Galeopterus variegatus
ATAGGGTGGTGAGGTTGTTTAAGAGACATTGTAAGGGTGAATCGCCCCGGAGGGAGGAGGCGGAAGCTCCCATTCCAAAGAGGATTAGAGAGAGAGAGAGGGTTTAAAAGGAGGATTGGAACGAGCCCTCCGGCTGGATGAGAATGATGGAACTCATAGGGCGTCCCCAATGAGTCGTGCCATTCCCAGGAGATGGGTTCAAGGATGAACCCAGGAAGGAAGGGGGTATAGGTCGTCACCTATACCCTCACTTCCCAGAGGCAAAGATGCCTGGAACCGGAGGGACCTAGCATGCTAGGGTTTTGATGGACGGCGGGGGACCAGGACACGGTAGGAGGAAGGTTAAAAGGAGTGAGAGAAAGAGAGATGAATGGGGGGTTCAGCCTCTGGGGCCAGGAATGTGTCAATGCTGGGGCCGGGGGAATGTGATTAGGGTGAAGGTTTAAATAATCTACAAGCCTGACAAAAGGAAAAAAGGGGCTTACCTAACAGATGAGCTGGTGGTGGATGAAGGAAGCCAGCGTCGGAGAAAATGGACGAGGGCGGAACACCAGTCCTGGGGGTGTCGCGGAGGGGTCCGAGGAAGTCCGAGGAAGGAGTCCCCTGGCACAGGGTGAACTCCTCCCGGGTTTTGGCACCAATGAAAGGGCACACGGACCCGAGCTGATAAGATGACAGGACCCGAGCTGACAGTTCACCAGAGAAGTTCTACTTTATTCAAGGACTGTGCGTATATTTATAGGGAGCTGCATTCCGGGTTTTGATAGGGGATGGATGGGGCAGTAGCTGATTGGATGGGGCTGGGCAGGAGGTGAGCCTTGACCTGTGACTGGTTGAGGTCTGGCACTGGCGGGCTTCTACTGCAGAGAAGAACCCGGAAGAGCGCCATATTGCTAAGGAATGCTTTCCCCTTCCCCCTCCGCTTGAGTGCCCATGGTATCCTTACAATCGGAACAGGAATTTTGTCTATCTTGTTTACTGCTGTGCTCAGAGCTGCGCCTGGCACATGGCAGATGCCTGTTAAATATTCGTTGAATAAATGAATGAATGAGATCCATTTTTCAGGCAAAAATATGAGAGATCATGATAATAGTAATAATAGCTAAGTCTTGTGACTTCTTACTATGTATTGTAGCATTTAACCTTCATGACAGTCGGTTAACTACGGGCGTCTCAACCAAGGTACTATTGGAGATTTGGACCAGATTATTCTTTCTTGTGAGGGGTTGCCCTGTGCACTGTGAAATACTTCTCAGCATTCCTGACCTCTGCCCACTAGATGCCAGGAGCAGCAACCACCTACTAGTTGTGACAACCAAAAATATCTCCAGGTGTTGCCAAATGTCCCCTTGGGGGCAAAATCATCCTAGGTTGAACCCCCTGCTCTAGAGTATCCTACCTCTATAGTACTGTTATCATCCCCATTTTATAGTTGCAGAAACTGTGGCACAAAGGGGTTAAATAAATTGCCCAAGACTGTATAGACAAATAATGCTTAGAAGAGGCTGAGGGCCAGAGTGTGGGTATGGCTGGAACTAAAAACAGAGACTGGGACCCTGGACCTGAGAAAAGAACAGTTTGGCCTGAATCTAGACAAGTCAGTGGTCAAGGAGGGTCAAGCCACATGACTAAATTTTGAGGGTCAAGGTCTATTTGAGAGTGAAAATGCCCATAAATGGGGAGGTGGGTGGGCGTTAGGAGAGTTACCACAGGAGTGGGACCACTCCATTATCTCTCACTTACCCATTCACAAAGTATCCACTGGTGATGGGACTTACTCTTAGTGCCAGGGACTTGGGGTGCATAAGGGGCAGGTCCTTACCCAAGGACAGCAGTGAGCTGTGGACAGAATACAAATGATAGGAACATGAAATCATAATCATATCTAATATTAATGGAGTGCTTACCACGTGCCTAGCATTTTACATGCATCATAGCATTTAATCCTCACAACAATCCTAACATTATCTGTAATTGACAGATGAGGAAACTGAGGCACAAAGAGGTTAAGCCATTTGCTCAAGGTCAGAGATCTAGATGAGTGGTAGACATGGAGTTCCAATGAACTTTTCAGACTCCAGAGTCCGTGTTTCTACCTTGTAGAATCTTCTGCCTGTCTCAGAAGATAGGCAGAGCGGAATGGAATTCTAACTTGGAATTCCAAGTTCAGTAGGCAGAAGGGTGGTAATTCCTTTTTTTCTCCTCCCCTTCTCTCCTCCTTCTCTTCCTCTTTTTCCCTCTTTCTCTTAAAATTATTAATAAAATCTTCACATTGGCAAGGGAGAGACCTGAACTGGAAGACAGAAAAAACAAAAAGCTTCAAGAGGAGAACAATAATTCTCACCAAAATGATGACTTCACCATAGCTCATTTTTTTCATCGTCCAGTGGGGATATCAGTGATCCTCAATTCACAGATCATTTATGCAAATGTTCTTTTTTATTTTATTTATTTATCATTATACAATGTAGTTGATTTGCAGCCCTTTACCAATTCTTCCCTTCCCCCCCTCACTCTCCCCTTCACCCATCCCCATCAACATCATGTCTGTCCTCTTCTCTTAATGAGTTCAAGGAATTATTGTGATTTTTGTGTCTTTCTTTTCCTACTTATTTGTTTACATTTATTCATGCAAAATGTTCTTTTTAAACTGTGAAGTGCTGGGCACAGATGAGCTTCTACTTCTGTTGATCCAACCGTAGCTTATTGCGATTGTGCAGAAGTACACACTCATATGCTCCTTTTCCTGAGCCTTGCAATGAGACCACAGT
>NW_007784809.1:0-437 GCF_000696425.1 Galeopterus variegatus
TCTTGTAAGCTCTCTTGGTTGTATTGTTGTGCAGGTTTTTGTATTACTTTCTGGATTATCATTATTATCTGGATTATCTGAGTTCATTATTCTTTTAAAGCCTTTCCTTCTAGCCTGGGACAACACCCAGTGATAATTTTGTAGGGGTTTCAATAGTCCACGTGAATAGACTGAATTGATTTTCCATTAAAACTTTGATACTGAATGGTTGCCTCAGGGGAAATAATATTTACCATTGTAGAAGTTTCTTTTGGTTACTTTTCTTATGAATGATGATACCTGCTTTTGAATATGCATGCAACATATATATATATATATATTTATTTGATAGGCGTAAAGGACAATTTATGTGTCTACTATTTGTCTTGGTTAAGACATAAAATACTTCACAATGATCTAGAAGTTGAGAAGAAGCAGGATGGACAACTGTAGGGGAC
>NW_007784809.1:2546-2771 GCF_000696425.1 Galeopterus variegatus
CAAACACTTGGCATGTATGAGGGCCATGAACATTAATGACAGTACTCATTGATGGTGTCCACAGTGTTTGAGTTGAGCCCAGTACATCAAAAAGATGGGAACAGCATGGAGTATACATTAAAGAATTGGGAAAGGAAACTGTGTGACTTGATCTCTCTCTGCATTTTTTCCACTGCTGGTTTAGATGAATCAATAGAAGGCATATTCATATAGTTTACAGAAGAC
>NW_007784810.1:0-2770 GCF_000696425.1 Galeopterus variegatus
TTGAAGAGATCCCTAACTGATTACTGATACGTTATTTTAAGCTTGAGTAGTTACAAAAAAAAACTAAAACAAACAAACAAACAAAAAATCCCCAAAACCAGCAAAAATACTTAAAATTGTTTTAACAGGAAAACTGTATTATTAATTAGAGGAATGGGAGGAGAGAAGAAAATAATAAATAATCCTGAATCTTAGCTAATTTAAGACTTTTAAGACTAAGGACAACTCTTAACAATCCAATTTCTCCCTGCTTTCATTTATTTAATTAGTTTTTTAATTTTGTTATTTTAAATAATGTAATAATCATCTTAGAATATGCTACCCCAAACTAAAGCTGGAACCCTGGCAGTTAGTAACCCTAACTTGTCACATGCCTCTGTCCCCACCTCATTGTCCAGATATTTATCCACCAGAGGTAACTGTCATTCTCAATCCCATATTCATCATTCTCTTGCTTCTCTTCTTATTTAGTTTATTTTATCTATAGTATACAGTGTTTCTAAAAAATATATGCATATTTGTTTTTGTTTTTGACTGTATAAAGAGTAGCTGTATGTTGCGTTTTGGAACTTACTTCTTAAATTTAATGTTACATTGCTAAGATTGTTCCATATTGTTGGGTGCGACTGCAGTTCAGGTGACCAAGCTTTTGTAGTAACTGTGGGAATGGGGTACCAATCACCCCAACAAGCAGGTAAGAGACACTGACCGTCTCCAGCAACCTTCCCTTCCCAGGGCAGGAGGAGAGAAACCACACTGTGGGGTATCTTTTCAAGACAAGGGGAGGCCTAACCAACAGATTTCTTGTCTGTCAACCAGAGTAGCTCAGAGAGGACAACAGCTTTCCTTTCCACACCTGCAATCAGCTATAATCTGTGCCTGCCTGGTATTAAAAAGAGCTGCCGGAAAGGGGATGTCAATGAGAGAATGCGCAAATTGGTGAATTCACCCTGATACCAAGAGCTGACTGTACCTTCAGGCTATTTTTTTTTTTCTTCATATAGTATATAAGACACATGCATAACATCTTGCTTTTAAATAACATTAATTGGAGGAATAGGACAGAAATAGAATTGGGAAGAATTGAATATTATACATGACATTGTTATATAATATATTGCCATAGGCTGAATTGTGTCCTCCAAAAATTCGTATGTTGAACTAGACTCAGGTCACCACTTGTTGCTACTGACACTACCCTGGTGGAGAGTTGCACAACCTGGTTCCACTGGGCAGGGCAGGAAGTTCAGCTGCCCACTTGGCCCTGCCACTAGCACCTTGTGTGAGAACAGAAGCACTGCCTGCTTCTCCCATGCCCAGGGTAGAAAGACTAGTCTCCCACTCAGTCCTGTTCATACCACCCTGTGGAGTTATCAGAGCATGCTGTTTGCTTCCTCCCAGCAAGGGGGAGAGAGGGGAGAGGAGACATTTTTACTTGGAAATGACTAGATTTATATACAGAATCTGCCACTTTTCAGCTACATGATCTTGGACATGATTTTGAGACTCCTATTTTTCATCTGTAAAATGGAGATCAAATCACTCATCTAAAAGAGTTACTTTTTGGAAGGATTCAGTAGGCATCTGGTACATAGCAGAGGGAGAAAATATTAGTTCCCTTGCTTTAATTTTTATCAAAGACTATTCTAAACAGTTTTATTGAGGTATAATAGACAAAGCTGCGTGTGTTTAATGGGTACATTTTGATGAGTTTGGACACTGGCAAACCCCTGTGACACCATCAAGGTAGTAGACATATCCAACAGCTTCTTCAGTATACGGTGCTAGGAAAACTAGAAATCCATATATAGAAAAATGAAACTGGACCTGTACCTCTCACCATATACCAAAGTTGACTCAAAATGGATTAAAGACTTAACTATAAGACCTGAAACTACTAAAAAATAATAAAGGGGAAACACTTCAGGATATAGCACTGAGCAAAGACTTTATGAATAAGACTACAAAAGCACAGGCAACAAAAGGAAATAAACAAATAGGATTATATAAAACTAAAAAGTTTCTGCACAGCAAAAGAAATAATTAACAGAGTGAAAAGACCCCTACAGAAGTTGCAACCTATGCATCCAACAAGGGATTAATATGCAGAATATACAAAGAACTCAAACAACTCAACAGTAAGAAAACAAGTAACCCAATTAAAAAATGGCAAAAGAGCTGAATAGACATTTTTCATAGGAAGATATACAAATGGCCAAAAGACACATGAAAAAATGCTGAATAGTAGTTTTTTTAAACAGTCACCTTTCTTTTTGTTATTTATTAAGCTTTATTTTTCTAAGAAACCTCAATATTTTATAACTTCTCTTAATAAATAGCAATAGTCAAGTGTTTCTTTTTTAATTTGATCTGGATCACCATTGTAATTTTTAATAATGACATACTTTCTGGCTATAAACATTCTTAAAATAAATAAATGCAGCCTTATTCCCTATGTCATTGCTATCTTCTCAGAATTTTCAGTTTTATTTTATTTTCTGAAACAGCCATTTATTTTTCAATTGGTTTTACAAGTTGTTTTTCTTAGAATTATCTTTTTTGTAGTTGTTAAATTAATCTACCAAGCCTTTGGGATTTTATCCTTGATCTTTGAAATCTCTGATACTTTTTTCATACAATCAGTTGCTTTCATTTCATTCTCTTTTACCTCTATTTGTTTCTGTAGAAATATCCTTTTTTAAAATTTTATATTGCCTTTGATATTGCTGCTCACTGCCTCTGTGCTCTGGCTGTGAACACCCTGCACAGG
>NW_007784811.1:0-2770 GCF_000696425.1 Galeopterus variegatus
TGTTAGGGTTGCTTTTTCTATTTCTGTGAAGAATGTCATTGGTATTTTGATGGAGATTGAACTGAATCTGTAGATTGCTTTGGGTAGTATGGACATTTTCACAATGTTAATTCTTCCAAATTAAGAGCATGGACTGTCTTTCCGTCTTTCTGTGTTCTGACTTTCTTTTAGCAGTAATTTGCAGTTCTCATTATAGAGGTCTTTCACTTCCTTGGTTAAATGGATTCCTGGGTATTTTGCTTTATTTTGATTCATGTAAATGTTCTTGCTTTCTTTTTCCGCTAGTTCATAGTTGGAGTATAAAAATGCTGCTGATTTTGTGTGTTGAATTTGTATCTTGCAACTTACTGAAATTATTTATCAACTCTTTAGAGTTTTTTTGTGGAGACTTTAGGGTTTTCTATATATGGAATCATGTCATCACAGACAGGGACAATTTGACTTCATCTTTTCTGATCTGGTGGCCTTTTATTTCTTTCCTGTGCCTGATTGCTCTGGTTGGTACTTCCAATACTATATTTAAAAGGAGTGGTGAGAGTGGACATCCTTGTCTTATTCCCATTCTTAAGGGAAAAACTTTAAGCTTTTCCACATTCAGAATGATATTGGTGGTGGGTTTGCCACATAAGGCTTTTATTGTGTTGAGATACTTTCATTCAAATGCTTTTTCAGCATCTATTGAGATAATCACTTGGTTTTTTGTCCATGATTTTGTTGATGTGGTGTATCACGTTTATTGACCCATGTATGTTGAACCATCCTTGCACCCTGGGATGATTCTTACATGATTGTAGTGTATAATTTTTTAGATGTGTTGCTGTATTCTAATAGCTAATATTTTATTGAGGATTTTTGCGTCTATGTTCTTGAACCTGTAGATTGAATTGATCTGTAGATTGCTCTGGGTAGTATGGACATTTTCACAATGTTAATTCTTCCAAATCAAGAGCATGGACTGTCTGTCCACATTGGCCTATAGATTTTTTTTTGTATTATCTTGTCTGGTTTTGGTATCATGGTGATGCTGGCCTCACAGAATGAGTTTGGGAGAGTGGCCTCTGTTTCAATTTTTTGGAATAGTTTGAAGATAATTGATCTTAAATCCTCTTTAAAGGTTTTATAGAATTCAGCAGTAAAACCATCTGGTCCTGGGCTTTTCTTTGCTGGGAGACTGCTGATTACTAGTTCAATCTCATTGCTTGTTAATGGTCTGTTCAGGTTTTGTATTTCTTTTTTGTTCAGTCTTTGTAGTTTGTATGTGTCCAGAAATATATCCATTTCCTCCAGGTTTTCAAATTTGTTGTCATATAATTGTTTATAATATTCTCTAAGGATTCTTTGTATTTTTCTGGCATCATTTGTAATGTCTCCTTTTTTATTTCTAATTTTTGTTACCTGGGTCTTCTTTCTTCATTTTTAATTAGCCTAGCTAATGGTTTGTCTATTTTTTTATGCTCTCGAAAAAACAATGTTTTGTTTCACTGATTTGTATCATTTTTTGGGGGGGGGTTCTATTTCATTTAGCTCTTCTCTAATCTTAATTATTGCTTTCCATCTACTCTTTTCAGAATTGGATTGTTCTAATTTTTTTAGTTCTTTGAGGTGTAGTGTTAGGTTGTTTATATCAACTATTTCTATTCTTCTGATTTAAGCATTTGTTCCAATAAATTTTCCTCTAACAAATGATTTTATAGCATCCTATATGTTTTGGTATGATGTGTCTTTATTTTCATTAGTTTTGAGAAATTTTCTGATATCCCTTTTAATTTCATGTACCCATATGTCATTCAGGAGTATGTCGTTTAATTTCCATGTGTTTGTATAGTTTGTTGAGTTTCGCTTTTTATTGATTTCTAGTTTTAATCTGTTGTGGTCTGAGAAGATACTTGAAATGATTTCAATTTTTAAAAATGTGTTGAGGCTTGATTTGTGATGTAACATGTAGTCTGTCTTTGAGAACATTCCATGTGCTGATGAGAAGAATGTATATTCTGTGGTTGTTAGATGAAATGTTCTGTAGCTATCTGCCAAGTCAAATAGGTCTAAAGTATGGCTTAAATCCTGTGCTTCTGTGTTGATTTGTTGCCTAGATGATCTGTCTAATGTTGAGAGAGGGGTGTTTAGGTCTCCAGCTGTTATTGTACTTGGATATATCTCTTTCCTTAGGTCTAATAGTGTTTGTTTTATATATCTGGGTGTCTGACAGTGAGTGCATACATATTTATGATTGTTATGTCTTCTTGCTGGGTAGATATCTTTATCATTATGTAGTGGCCTTCTTTGTTATCTTTTACAGTTTTTGTCTTAAAATTTATTTTATCTGATATAAGAAAACATAATCCTGCTCATTTTTGATTTCCATTTTCATGGTATATCATTTTGCATCCATTTGTCCTTAGTTTGTGTGTGTCATTACAACTGAGGTGAGTCTTTTGTAGATAGTATATGGTTGTGTCTAGTTTTTTAATCCAATCAGCCAGTCTGTGACTTTTGAGTGGGGAATTTAATCCATTTACATTTAGGGTTGTTACTGAAAGGTGTTGTCTTACTTCTGTCATTTTATCGATTTTCATTTGGATGTTTTAAATATCTTCTGTTTCTTTTTTTCCCTTTTATTGTTTGTCTTCAGTGTTTGTTGTTTTTTGGAGGTGGTAAAATACAGTTTCTTTCTGATTCTCATTTGTATTTTTGTTCTATGGTGGGTTTTGTTCTTTCTTGTATATTTGTGGTAGTGATTTTCATTATTTGGACTGCAGATTCAGGACTCTCT
>NW_007784812.1:0-511 GCF_000696425.1 Galeopterus variegatus
AAACATTAATGCTCCTCAGAAAACTTACCGCTTCTTTTTTGAAAGCTTTCATTTGATATTAGAGGGCTTGTCTTGTAAGTATATGACTGTGGACCTTCCATTATATGTTGAAATGTTAGTAGCTCCTTTTTAAAGCAGAGAGGTGGCTTTTGTTAAAGGATAGAATGGAAAGGAGGTGCTGCCTTTCCTGCCGTATTAATGATTCTGTGAAGGGCCTTGATGGTAAGCGTTAATATAGTTTAAACATTTATGCATCAACCAGACTTATTGGACAGTGTATCAACAATACATGAAATATACAGAAGTTGAGCATTTAATAAACTCCGCCTTGGCCGTACAGCAGATATATATTTTTTCCATGAACCCGTAACTCAGCTTTAACAATTATTAATCTATGGCCAATCTTGTTTCATCACACCCCCAATCCCCTGATTGTTTTCTTAAGAAATGATTATTAATTAGTATTAATCATGCTAATGGCATTGTGAGAGATTGCATTTCTTTTATTATT
>NW_007784812.1:2467-2770 GCF_000696425.1 Galeopterus variegatus
TTTTTTGATAGTAGTCACCCTAATGAATGTGAGGTTATATCTCACTGTGGTTTTGGGTTTTTTTTTCTGATAGTTAGTGATGTTGAGCATCTTTTTATATGCTTGCTGGCCATTTGTATATTATCTTTTGAGAAATGTCTATTTAACTCTTTTGCCCATTTTTTAATCAAGTTACTATTATTTTTTGTTATTGAGGCATAGGATTTAAAAAATATTTATTCTGTATGTTAGTCCCTTATCAGATATATGATTTACAAATATTTTCTCTCATTCTTAGCTGGCCTTTTCACTCTCTCAATTGTT
>NW_007784813.1:0-462 GCF_000696425.1 Galeopterus variegatus
GAAAAGATCTATTCAGCAAGAACACATAATAATCATAAATATATATGCACCCAACACTGGAGCACACAGATATATAGAGCAAACACACTAGTAGACATAAAGAAAGAGCTAGATCCAATATGATAACAGTTGGGGATCTCAACACCCCTCTCTCACCATTAGATAAATCATCTAGGCAACAAATCAACAGAGAAACACAGGATTTAGACTACACTTTAGAACAACTGGACCTGGCAGATATCTGTAGAACATTTTGTCCAAAAACTACAGAATATACATTCTTCTCATCAGCACATGAGACATTCTCCAGGATAGACCACACATTAGGTCACAAATCGAGTCTCAGAAAATTCTGAAAAACTGAAATCATTTCAAGTATTTTTCAGACCAAAATGAATTAAAACTAGAAATCAATAAGAAACAAAAACTCTGGAAACTATACAAATACAAGGAAATTAAATA
>NW_007784813.1:2497-2770 GCF_000696425.1 Galeopterus variegatus
GCAAGGCAAGCCAATTTACAATTGCCCCCCAACACACAAACACAAATCTAGTAATCCATTTAACCAAAGAGGTGAAAGATCTCTACAACAATACAAATCACAATACACAAAAAGATGGAAAGACATTCCATGCTCCTAGATTGGAAGAACTAACATGATGAATATGTCCATACTATCCAAAGCAGTCTAGAGATTCAATGCAATCCCTACCAAAATACCAGTGACATTCTTCACAGAAATAGAAAGAGCAATCCTAACATTCATAAGGAACAA
>NW_007784814.1:0-464 GCF_000696425.1 Galeopterus variegatus
TTGACCTAAGTCATTAGCAGATGTAATGGGTTGGGTAAAAATAAGATGTATTTTGGCTTCTACAAAGCGCTCCACAAGCATCCACCATAGTCCTAAGATCTCCCTGCCAGCACGGAGGACACGCATGAGACAGTGTATGTGAGGCCACTGACAGTCATCTGCAGAAAGATACACTATGAGCCCAGCATAATAATAATCTATTATGAGAGCCTGGATTTATTATAAGCAGGACGAAAATCATTCACCTTTTTGGGTTAAATGAAGTCTTCGGTACCACCAAGAATGTTTCCCAATTTAGCTAAGCAGTGACTTACTATATTAGATTTTCCCCAATGTGTTTTATGGAAGACTAGCCCTAAAAGATATTGAGGGGGCAGGGAGAGACAAGGGAGGTGAGGAGGCCGGACTTCTGGACCAAATGCTTTTAGAAAATGCCACATTCTTGAGTACTTTTTGGAGAATCA
>NW_007784814.1:2533-2770 GCF_000696425.1 Galeopterus variegatus
TCCTTGCTCAGCAACAGGTTACCTAGAAGTGTATCTGACTATGAAATATCACCATCAATACAAGCACTTGCCAGGTCTTACGTAACGCTCCCCGAGGGAAAGATGCTCCTTTCTGCCCCTTGTAGCATTGTGGCTTCTGTTGTTTGTGTCTCCAGTTTTCCCACTCTCTGGAGTCCAGAGTATTCACAGTCAAATTAATCCCCAGAGAATGAATGAGCTCAATGCAGGGGAAATGAG
>NW_007784815.1:0-492 GCF_000696425.1 Galeopterus variegatus
CTTGAAGTGGAAAGCAGAGTTGTTGGAAGTGCAGATAGATGTCATGGAGGATGACATGCAGTGACTGGCCACTCCTGCCTCTCACACCAGAGAAGACAATGAACCCAGTGGTGAGTTAGGGGAGACCGTGCGTCTCCAGGCACAACCTGTTGTGCAACAGAAAATGAAGCACGAACAGCCTATGGGACTGGGTGGGGAACCAGTGGGCGATCCAGAGGTGACCCAATTCACTACCTATGTCCCATATATCCAGGTTGGATTAGTTGACTTGGGAGACAGTTTCAGCAGAAACAGGGGGAGCCCCTTGCTGCTTGTCTGCTGTGGGTATGGGACCTGGGGGTGGATAGTGTGATATGCTCTGGTGAGGAGATGGAAAAATTGGCCTCCATCACCTTTCAAGCATAGCCCAACCATCTGTCATGGTTTAGTGACTGGGGACCTAGCCAACTAGACTAAGCCCATCATGGTTACAATGTTTCACTACATTGAGGA
>NW_007784815.1:2098-2770 GCF_000696425.1 Galeopterus variegatus
CAGATGGGCAAATAACTCAAGGAAGGGTGCCCCTGACTCGATGGCAAGTGGACTTTGTTGGGCCACTGCCAAGGTCAGAGAATTTCAGAAACATCTTCACTACTGTTAATACGGCTACTGGTCATCTGTTTGTATGGCCTTGTAAGGCCCCAGACCAGGTAAACACTGTGAAGGCATTGAATAGCGTTACTGCTATGTATGGCCAGCCTATAGTCATAGAGAGTGACATGGAACCCACTTTACTGGACATGAGGTTCAGAGGTGGGCCTCCCAGAGTGGGCTTCCCAGTTGTCTACTCAGTGGAAGTTACATGTGCCATATCATCCCCAGGCAGCGGGAATGATTGAACGGTACAATGATCTTTTTAAAAAGGACTAAGGCTATCTGCCCAACCCCCATCCCTTAAGGGGTGGACACAGCAGTTATAGCTGACAGTCAGGATTCTAAATGAGAGACCCCACAAGGGCAGACCTCTCCAGTGGAAGCTCTGTTGCATAGGGCTGCAGCACCTGGACAACTGCAAGTCATTACTAAAGATAAGCTTTTGACACCAGGATATGGCAAGAATGGAAATATTCTCTTAACCAGCCCCAACATGTTTGCAACAGGGCCAGACAGTACAATGGGAATGGCCTTGGAGAATAGAAGCCCCCCATATACACTGGGTAGGCT
>NW_007784816.1:0-371 GCF_000696425.1 Galeopterus variegatus
AAGAACTTGTGTTTGGTTGGTAAGAGGCTAAGTTCACTTCCATAATAAAGGGGTGGAGAGATGGGAGATTTTTTAAAACTGCTCAAGCAGCATTTTGAGAGATTTAAGGGTTTTGGAGAGTGACTTTCTGAAGCAGCTGCAGGCAGCATGTAAGGACAATTGAGAGGAGAGGAGCAAAGTGCAGTGCGAGCATGCGTGGATCTCCCTGCAGGTTCTCAGACAAAGGCAAGGACTTAAGATGCTCTTGGATCACTGCTGGCTGTTGGGCTGGAATTGGCAGTGCTCAGTTCTATGAAGTCGATGTAGCCTACAGTTTGAGTGTGAAGGTCAGGGGTCAGACTCTCTGGATTCAAATTCTTTTTTTTTTTTTT
>NW_007784816.1:2379-2770 GCF_000696425.1 Galeopterus variegatus
TGGACAGGTCGTGTAAGACGTCCTTAAAAAGCCAGAAAGATGGCAAAAAGAATTAGGAAACGAAAGATATACAAATAAACCCAGAAAGGAATTGAAAGAAACAATTGACAGTGGAGAATGACAATGAAAGTTGAAAGCCTTTTACTTCTCACTTTACACAGCTCTGAAATTTTTTTTAAAAGCACAATCATGTATTCAAATAAAAAAATTAAAACTAAAAATGTAATTTAATATTTTTTAAACGTTTCATTTTTATCAGACAGGAGGTTGGGTTTTAGGCAAATTGATCATTAGCTGAACAGTCTTCACATCGATGTTTTTAGTAGATTATGATTAGCATTTTTAAGAGTGTGGAGGGGTGGGCCGGCCCGGTGGCGCACTTGGTAGAGTG
>NW_007784817.1:0-2770 GCF_000696425.1 Galeopterus variegatus
CTGTGAGCTATAGTGACGTTTCATGGACCACGTATGCTATGGGTCAAATGTGTTCTGCAAAGGTTCATATATTGGAAACTTAATTCCCACTATAAGTACTAAGAGGGTAGGAAATTTTATTACGGTAATTGAAAGGTAGGACTTTTGAGATGTGATTAGATTGTAAGGACTGTACCTTTATGAATGGATTAATCCCCTCATGGAGTAATGGGCGTGGCTCTAATGGCTTTATAAGATAGTAAGTGACAAGGTTAACACACTCTTGCTTAGGCCATTCACCATGTGATACCCTGCCTCGCTGTAGAGAATCACCACCCACAAGAAGGCTCTCACCAGACGTGTTACCTAGACTTAGGACTTCCCAGCCTCAAAAACTGTAAGAAATAAGTGTTATTTCTTCATAAATTACCCAATTTCAGGTATTCTGTTATGAGCAACAGAAACAGACTAATACAATAGACTTAAGCTGCACATGGAGAGAGGGATATCATTTGTATTGGTAAAGCATTGGGAGGATTTTGCAGGTAGAAGGAGTATCATGAGCAAAGGTGTAGAGATGAAAATCCAGGCATTATGGTTTACCTAGCTGCTATGGAATTCATGTGAGGAAACAAAGGGGCATAAGTCTGAGGGAGGTAAAGGTCAAATTTCAGAAGCTATGACATATCAGCCAAAGGAATTTAGGGTTGATTGGTTGGTTAAGTAATAAAAAACCATTAGTGGTTTTGCACAGAGGCTTTTGAGATGATTGTCAAAGGAAGACTCAGAAAGAGGCATTTAAAAAGGAAAGAAAACAATTATTTTCCAAGTGGGCAAGAGAATCAGACTTCAGAAGAACTGGCAAGCCAAATACAAGTATTTAGATTTAAAAACTGCAAAATTACCCAGGTTACCAAATTTACATTAGTTTGTCCATGAAGGAAAAACAGTAGCTTCCTCACATGATTATCACATTCACAAAAGTTACTACGTATCTTCAGATACCATTATCGCAATTATCAAGTATAAGATGGATTATGGGAAATATTCAAGGTTTTACTATTGTAGGAACCACACCAGGTCAGGCTGATCTTGTTATTTTTGGCTTATGTCAGAGAGTTACATGTTTTCTCTGACTGTCTTATATGAAGTGCTTAATCATTTGGGGGAGCAGGGCAAAGTGTCACTTCACATGATCAAAGTGGAATTGTGAACTAATGCATGTGACACTGGTATTCAGTATGGGTTGTTGGGATGAGCAGAGCTGGGGAGACCAGAAAGTGGTCTAGGTCCAAGCTGCATGTGCTTCCCAGCTCCCCAACTCAGAAACTGAGGCAGAGGGATCAACTGACCTGTTCAATAACATATCACACGATACAGTGAGGCCCTGCAAGGAATCAATGTTACTTTTTGGCCCCAGTTGTCCAGCCCTTCTGATTAGCCTGCTTAATCATTTTAATCCTCTTTCAAGAACTACCAGAGAATTAATTCAAGGGTAGATGTGTTTTGGAGTTACTATCAACAAGACAAATGCTATAAGCCTCACAAGCAGCGCTTATAATTCAGTTATTCTTAATCGAGCAGTGCTAATCTAAGGAGGAATCATCCTTCAAGATCCACGATGCCTCCCTGGATATATCAGCATTATTGTCAGAGCATCTGCCTCCTTTATTGCTAATTCCAGAACAATTGATTTACCACTCATTTTATTACATTTGGGGGTTTTCCCCCTTGAACCTGGAATGTGTGATTGGTGTCCTGTTAGGTTCTTAATGAGACCACAGAAGGAGCAACGTGAAGTTGCTGACATGCCTCGGTGGTATCATACTCATTTGCTGAGTCGGCCATCAGGAGATTCCCATTATTTCTGCTACACAGCTCCATCTATTTCTGTGCCGATTGAAGGAAGCACTTTCTAAAGTTTTGACTGTGTTTGGTCTTTACTACACAATGGACTTTCTGTTGTTCAGTAATCATTAAGCATAAAAAAAATATGACGTTTCTCTACAATATAATTTATAAAGCAAAGAATTGTTTCCATACACTTTATGCAAGATGCAGAATTCAGACCTTCTCAGATCAATAATCTTTTTTTACAGAATTTTAACTGTGACTTTTTCTTTTATCCTGATATTGCTGTTAATTTAGTCATCCTTTGTACCAGTTTAACATACATGAGCCATCTGCCAATATATACACAGCGCCATAGCTTTGGGTTACAACTGAGTGTGTGGGCACACCTATAAGACTGCATTAGGGCGGTGAGAGCTCGCAGAGGATGTAGGAGAAGAGAGAAGGATGAACTGCAGATGTTTTAGACTTGGGGTAAAAAAGCTATCAAAATGCTTCAAATCTTTATTTTTCTTGGTTTTCTTTTTTCTTTTGTAAAATATGTTTTTCTTATCCTTTGCAATTATAATAAACATGGTTACATCACAAGTAATATTTGAGCAAGATTGAAAATATTTCAAAGGTGTTCTTCTCACCGATTGAATTTCTAATAATTTAATTTTAAAAAACTAAATTGTAAATTAATATAGTGTAAATTAAAATACAGGAAAAACTTTCCATTTAAAGGTAGTTTTTGGGAGCGAAGCTTGGCCTCGGAATTTTTGTCTTTTCCCCCACTGCTGGAAATATTCACCTAAGCTGGTTTTTACAGTATGTTATTGAAAAGCATTATGTCGTCTAATGAGGTGGTAACACTAGGTAGGAGGGTCCCTCTACTACAAATGGATTCTGGGATGGAAAGCTGAAGGTGTATAGATCACTACGTCCTTTAAAAAAAAAA
>NW_007784818.1:0-2770 GCF_000696425.1 Galeopterus variegatus
AAACAATAACCACCACCAACAAATTCCACGAACCTCTACAACCAGCAAAAGTTGAAGACACTAAGACAGGTGATTCTGTTCCAGAACTGATGTTCTTCCTGGATTCTCAGGAATATTGTTTTTATATTGTAAGGAAAAAGACTGTCCTGGTGCACAGAGTACTCCCGAGTCATTCTTTCTGTACTCCTGGAGCAAATGAAGTTTTGTTTTCAACCAATTTTCATTCAGCAGCCATGTACTGAGCATTTTCTAAGTGCCCAGCAGTTTACCAGGGGAATGGCAAATCAGAAAAGGATCGGGTTCAAAGAGAGAAACAGGTGGCACGCAAAGGAAGGCCACAGGTGGAAATGTCTTTCAGGTTGGAAGGAGCAGGGAAGTTTTCATGGAGAAGGTAGCACAGCAAATGGATTCCTTTCATGGGCAGATATTTGTTTTTATTTAATATGTATTTATGGAGCTATCACTCCACGCCGCGCACTGTACAATACAAAGGCCTAGGGATGCAAAGATGAACAAAGGACAAAGCCAGGTCCTTGACTGCAAGAATTCCCAAGCAAGTATAGATTACGATAGTGTGAGACAGAGGGCAGTGGAGGGTGTTCTAACCAGAGTGGGGACACCCAACTCATTTCAGGGAGGATTTGTGACGGTTTCCAGGAGAAAAGGGAGGGCTGGACTGGTGCCTAGAGGATGCACAGGAACAATCAAGACAGATAAGGAGAGGAAAGGCATTCTTTGCAAAGCTAACAGCCCAACAAAGGCATGGTGGGGTAAGGGAGCCCAACCTACCTGGACTGCGATGAGTATTCCCATATCTCGAAGCAGAAGGCGTGTGAGTGGAGAGTGACAAAGTGAAGGGGGGGGCCTGTTTGTAAAGAGCTGAGTGACCAGTGAGCAGACGTGAACACAGGTTCCCACTCAGGGGAAGCGAACCTCATGGCACAGAATATTAATATCAGTAACATAAAGAAGCAGGTAAAAATGGCAGGCAGGGCCAGCCCGGTGGCGCACTGCTACAGTGCGCCGCTTGGGAAGCGCGGCAGCGCTCCCGCCCGAGGGTTCGGATCCCACATACAGACCGGTTCCCGCTCACTGGCTGAGCGAGGCGCGTGTTGTCAGCACCACGCTCACCCAGTGAGCGAACCGGCCATCCCTATGTGGGATCCGAACTCGGGGCCTTGGTGTTATCAGCACCGCACTCTACCGAGTGAGCCACGGGCTGGCCCTCTCCTGGCATTTCTTTACCTCCTGTCAGTAGGATGCTTCTTAGCAATTTCGTTGTGGCAATGTCCCCTTTAAATTCTTTTGGCTCCCTAACCCTTCTCATCCTTCTCATGTTTTTCCTCCTATCTCAATGCCCCCCTTACCTGGAACATGGAGATTCCAGGTCCGCAGAGATGATGCAGTCGTCAGCGAATCAGACTGGTCCCCAAGCGACTCATCTCTCTCCCACTTCATGAGAAACTTTTTGTGGTCACCCTCCTCCCTGTCTATGCAGCCCATAACATTTCCACAAATGTCTCTTCACTTTCTTCTAATCTCACCTCAGTGGGGACTGTCAGCGTTACACGGGGCCTGTCCAAACTCTGCCTCACTAACACCAAACGCTACCACTCACTTACCCCCTCCTCATCCATGCCCTAAAACTGGAATATATTTCCTTTGTAAAACTACATTATCCTATTGCCTGCCCCCCAACACAATTTCTTGCATATTCTTTTGGCTCATCCCTGACATCACCCTCCAGACAGATGGAGAGATGGAGACAGGACTGGGACTAACTTTGGCACCCACTCTTAGGAAGTGCCCCCTGCTCCTGTAGGGCACTAATTGTACCTTTTTAATTGGGGCAGGGATCCTTCCTGCAACTGGAACTGGCATAGTGGGCCCTGCTACTGCCTCTCAATTCTATCAAAAACTCTCAGAAGAACTAAGCATAGATAGCATCTCCTCCCCCCACTGACAGGTCACCTCACTTGCGACAGTCGTTTTACAGAACCATCAGGCCCTTTACTACCTTGCTGCCGAGAAGGAAGGCACGTGCCTCTTCTTGGGGGAGGAATGCTGTTATTACATAAATGAGTCCAGGGTGATCCAAAACAACTGAAACCATTTCACTAAACCCTTGGATACCCAGGCTTATGCCCCTACTAGGACCCCTAGCTGTGTGTGCCTCATCCTAGTTTTTGGCCCCTGTCTCTTTTGGTGTTTCTCTAATTTCTTGCAGGAAAGTATGCAGGCTTTCACCAATCAAAAGGTCACCAAATTGTCACTGAAAGGAGGATATCAGCCCCTCAGAATCAGCGACCCTTCCCCGGAGGAATACAGCCTCCCCACACGAAACCAATACCCCACCACCTAAATCTTTTATTTTTTCCATATCTTTGTCCATCTCCAGCAGGCAGTAGCTTCAGAAAAATGAGACCTCTGCCCTTTTTCCTACACTTAAAAGGCAGGAATAATAGATCTGTAACAACCAGTGCCCCTTTAGACAAGCCCAAGTTCAAAATGGCGCCACCCACCTCCTCCCCTGCCCTCCCCACTTCCCTTCAGAGAAGCCTCCTGACTTAGAAACAAGTTTCCGGCTTCTGCATCGGTGCAGTTCTCCACCCAGTTACATCAACCTAACGGTCCCTCCCCCTCATACACTTCGAGCCCCAAAGCAATATAAACTCTCGCAAACCCATTGTTGGGGCTGTCCACCATTTCCAGGGCAGCCCTGGGCCCTGTGCCACTCTGAGCACAGCCCAGAAGATTTCTTTCTTTAATA
>NW_007784819.1:0-361 GCF_000696425.1 Galeopterus variegatus
AAAGGCTGAAAAGTTTGAGAGCTGTTTACTGTCTATCACACATTAAACAATTTTTTTTTTTGGTCAATAGAGATTGTTTAAGAGTGATAAAAAATTTCTAATGAGGTACTGATTATGGGTGGTCTCCAATCTGTAAACAGGCAGTGTTCCCCAAATTTGTTTAGAATGTCATTTGTATTTCTGTTTAAGCCAATGATTATAGTTGGCATGCATAGAGTTCATCTACATATTGAGAACAAATATGATGTTTTAGTTTTCCAGGAAATACTATGAAGTAGGTAGATTACTTCCATTTTACAGATGAGGAAACAAAAGCTGAAAGAGGTTTAGTAATTTGCTGAAGATCACCCAGCTTGTAAAT
>NW_007784819.1:2524-2770 GCF_000696425.1 Galeopterus variegatus
AGGACATCATTCTGAATGAGAGAGACAAGGTTCCTGCCCACATGGGCCTCACAGCCAAGCAGAATAAACAGGCATGAGATAAATGATCATACAGATTTTTAGGTCAACAATTAGCTTGCCTATTAAGAAGCAGAGGGTGCTCTGAGAAGTTGTAGCAGAAGAACCTAAACCAGTCTGGGGAGCAGGCAAGTCTTCTCGGAGGGATGCTTAAGAGGAGACCTGAAAGTTAAGTAGAAAGTGGGCATA
>NW_007784820.1:0-507 GCF_000696425.1 Galeopterus variegatus
GGGGGGGGGATGGAATTTGAGCTGAAATTTGGGAGGGGAGTTAGAAAGTACACAAAGGAAACAGCACAAGGGAAATAGAGTTGTCTATATAGGAGATTATATTGACCCTGTGTGCTTGGAAACTTCCTCAGTGCTGCAGTATGTTTCTGTGTGAACCTGTGTTGTCTCATCTCTGTTACCTAATGGCCTTTGCCCCATGGAAAATACTCCAGGTCCAGTAAATCCAGAACTCATTCTTCTGGTGCTGTGGCTTTTGTGGATCTGCTTGGGTTACTAGCAGTTGGAACAGCTGCCTTAGACTCTATACATCTCTGTGTGTGTATACAATGTGCATGTATATCCTTTCCATAATTCTTCATAAAAGCCTTAACATATAAACAAGAAAAAATCAGCAGCACTCACTAAATACTTTTGTTTAAGAACAAACAGACTGCACACACAGACACGCATCTATTCACACTTACCTTCCAATTTATGTAGCACTTTAAAAATGAAAATTATTCTATT
>NW_007784820.1:2296-2769 GCF_000696425.1 Galeopterus variegatus
GGGGAAGAGGGTGAAGAGGGGGAGGGGAGGGGGAGGAGGGGAAGGAGGGGAAGGAGGGGAGGAGGGAACAGTGGGGAAAGTGGCGGCAGCATAGGAGGGGGAGAAAGATCACCTTCAATCTCCACCTAGCCACAATCGCTCTAATGTTTTAGTGTACAGATTATCCTTGTGGAAATTCCTCTAATACACATGCAAAACACACACATGCACTGTCTATGGATTGATAGATATTTATAAAATTGCAGCCACTACATGCATGCTTTCTAATATCCTTGGTTTTTACAATTAATAATATAAAGAGCTCTTCTTGCCAAAAACGTAGAAAAGTTTATTATCGTTATTAATGCATACAGTGTTATGAATGTTTATGATTTATTTTTATCCAGTATTATGCTTTTTTAAAATTAAAATTTATGTTATCTTTTAATTAAAATAATTAAGATACTTTGTTTCCTTAAATACAGATTCATACA
>NW_007784821.1:0-262 GCF_000696425.1 Galeopterus variegatus
CAAGCTAATCCATCAAAGTAAACTCAACAGACCAAGCTCATCAATCTACGTAATCTCATCATAGAAGCCAATCGATCAAAGTAAACTCATGAGACCAAGCCCTTCGATTTAAGTTAACTCATCACATGAAGCACATCGATCTATTTAAACTCATCAGACCGAGCCCTTCGATCTAAGTAACTCATCAGACCGAGTACATTCAGCTAAGTAAACTCATCAGACCGAGCTCATCGATCTAAGTAAAATCATTAGACCGAGCTCA
>NW_007784821.1:1835-2769 GCF_000696425.1 Galeopterus variegatus
TAATCAATCTATGAAAACTAATGAGACCAAGCCAATCGATCTAGGAAAAATAATCAGACCAAACTGATTGATCGAGTAAAAGTAATCAGACCAACGTAATCAATCTATGAAAACTAATCAGACCAAGCTCATCGATCTAAGTAAACTCAACAGAGAAAGCACATCGATCTAAGTAAACTCATCAGTCCGAGCTCATCGATGTAAGTAAAATCATTAGACCGAGCTCATCGATCTAAGTAAACTCATCCCACCAAGCACATTCCTCTAAATAAACTCATCAGACCAAGCTCATCGATCTAAGTAAACTCATCAGACCAAGCTCATTGATCTAAGTAAACTCATCAAAGCAAGCTAATTTATCTACGTAAACTCTACAGACCAAGCTCATCGATCAAAGTAAACTCATCAGAACAAGCACATAGTTCTAAGTAAAATCATCAGACCCAGCTAATCGATATAAGTAAACTCATCGGACAGAGGTAATTGATCTAAGTTAACTCATCTGACAAAGCTCATCGATCTATGTAAACTCATCAGAGCAAGCTAATCCATCAAAGTAAACTCAACAGACCAAGCTCCTCAATCTACGTAATCTCATCAGACCAAGCACATTGATCTAAGTAAACTCCTCAAAGCAAGCTAATCGATCTAAATAAACTAATCAGACCCAACCCATCGATCTAAGTAAACTCATCATAGAAAGCCAATCAATCAAAGTAAACTCATCAGACCAAGCCCTTCGATTTAACTTAACTCATCACACGAAGCACATCGATCTATTTAAACTCATCAGACGGAGCCCTTCTATCTAAGTAACTCATCAGACCGAGTACATTGAGCTTAGTAAACTCATCAGACCGAGCTCATCGATCTAAGTAAAATCATTAGACCGAGCTCATTGATCTAAGTAAACTCATCAGACCAAGCTCATTGA
>NW_007784822.1:0-578 GCF_000696425.1 Galeopterus variegatus
CCCCCCGTCCCCCGTACACATATTTTTACCACTCAGAGACATCTGAAGGTTTCTGATTTCTACTTTGGGGAAATATAAAGAAAGTATTTTCCCTTTCATTTATTCTACTTTGTCCTTTAACTCAATATTAGGTTTCGGTTTGGAAAGCCTTTTACAAAGTGTAGTGGTAACAGATAAATATTATACTATGTAGTAGGAATTGGCTGTTTTCTAATAAAAATGAGAATTTTAGTTGCTTTTACTCTGAAACTGCTAGGTTCTTCAAAAACTTTTTGAGGTGACTGTGACTGAGGGACATAAAATTCTTTGATGAAAAAAATACCTTGTAGCAGTGGTCCTCAAGTAAAAGAAATAACCATTATTTTAGCTAGTTTTGTAGGTCAGTAGGAGACATGGCAACTAGCTGGGGAAATTATGCAAATTTTTTAAGTCTTAATTGACTCACAGATAAAAGAGAAATAAGTAAAACCCAACTTATAGAAATATTAAGTATTAAATGAAATAATATACTTAAAGCTCTGAGGCACAATGCCTGGCATGGAATAAGCAGAAAATAATTAATTTACTCCTATAGCACT
>NW_007784822.1:2532-2769 GCF_000696425.1 Galeopterus variegatus
TGAGGAATTCTTCAGCCTGTAATTCTGCCTAAAAGGATAAGGCAATAGATCTCATCTTGCAATCCTGAAAAATGAATGATACTCTCTTTTTCCATACACTGTAAATTTCTGAGCAAGGATGGATTTTTCTTACCTCATTTGGCTGTCTCTGTAGTTGGTTCGGGCTTCAGTTTTTAATTACTTGGCTAAATTCCCTCCAAGTATTCTGAGCTAAGTTTACTTTTTGCATTTGAAGGC
>NW_007784823.1:0-2769 GCF_000696425.1 Galeopterus variegatus
TTGTATAATTTACCTTACATTTTGTTCTCTACCAATCATTTCTCTTTTTATTCTTTTTTTAATTATTTGTTTGTTTGTTTGTTTGTTTGTTATGAAAATTCATGAGATACAAAGCTGATTATCACCCCTCATGCACAAGATGTGAAGGCCAGATCCAGACTGGCAGCTTGCACATTACTACAAACTGCAGTTGTACCCTGTGTTCCCCTCCCAATTATCCCCAACCTCCTTCCCTTTCTGCCTTCCCCCCACTCCACTTTGTAACCCAAGGTATGTTCTCTCCCTCTGCAAGTCCAACACACCACTGTGGTCTTTCTTTCCTTCCTTCTTTCTCTCTTAGCTCCCACTTATGAGTGAGCACATGTGATATTTATTATCCCTCTGTTCTTTGCTTATTTCACTCAGCATAAGTTTCTCCAAGCTCATCCATGTTGTTGCAAATGGCAGAATTTCATTCTTTTTTATGGCAGAGTAGAATTCCATGGTGTAGATATACCACAGCTACAACCTACAGAAGGGGAGAAAATTTTTGCTAACTATGCATCTGAGAAGGGATTAATATCCATAATATACAAGGAACTCTTTTTTATTCTTTAATTCCTATTACACAAATATCAGAACTACAAGATACACTTAATGTCTCAACTATTTCTCACTCTTTTAAACTCCTTGAAATTTATACTTATGTTCTAGAAATACTTATAGGTCTACATACTTTAACTTGTTTTTATGTTTTTTTGTTGTTTTATTCAGCTCACTTGTGTTTAATTTTTGTAATTTAATCTTAAATTTTCAGTTGTTTACTGAAGATTTCTTTCATGAAATGTCTGTCAATTCTGAACATGATCATTTAAATAATATCAGTAATTTTCTCCTTGCTTTATTATTTAACATGGGCTGTTAGGTCTTGTTGTTAAGTTTGGTATTTTCCATTATTGGTCTTAGTTTTCCTAAAATGTCTGGCAATCCTTAGTTAGTTCACCTATTAGTTCTTCTACTCTTCTAATGAGAAGAGAATCATGCATGATGCTTGGAAGAGCTCCTTAGAGTGATAAAGGAGACTGGGCCTGAAAAGCAGATTAAGAGGAAACAGAGTGCGAGAGAAAATATATGAGCATAGAAAACAGGATGTGTTAGGGGAGCCAATTGAATCAACAGTTTCTTGACTGGAGTAATTAATACTGTCAAATGTTTCTGAAACATCAAATACAATATGATAAAAATGAATTTAGAGATATTAATTTCTTTCAAAACCTTTTTCTTTTTGCTAAATGATGAGACCAGATGCCAGAATGAACTGAGTTGAGAAAATAAAAACAACAGTTGGAGGAAAAGTGTTTGGAGTTGATTGTGATAGAAAGGAGAGAGTTTAAAGATTTTAGACAGAGGTACAGGAGGAGTTGAGTGGGGATGCTTCTGGTGTTTTAATGGGAACAGGTAAGTTATTGACAAATATTCGTCTGAGAAGAGGTGGTTAAATATCCAGATGAGGGGAGGGGATAAATGGTAGTTGGTCCTGCCTGAGACAGGTAGAAGAGAAATTTAAGACACTGGTGGAGATGTTCAGAGATTTCTTTCATGAAATGTCTGTCAATTCTGAACATGATCATTTAAATAATATCAGTAATTTTCTCCTTGCTTTATTATTTAACATGGGCTGTTAGGTCTTGTTGTTAAGTTTGGTATTTTCCATTATTGGTCTTAGTTTTCCTAAAATGTCTGGCGATCCTTAGTTAGTTCACCTATTAGTTCTTCTACACTTCTAATGAGAAGAGAATCATGCATGATGCTTGGAAGAGCTCCTTAGAGTGATAAAGGAGACTGGGCCTGAAAAGCAGATTAAGAGGAAACAGAGTGCGAGAGAAAATATATGAGCATAGAAAACAGGATGTGTTAGGGGAGCCAATTGAATCAACAGTTTCTTGACTGGAGTAATTAATACTGTCAAATGTTTCTGAAACATCAAATACAATATGATAAAAATGAATTTAGAGATATTAATTTCTTTCAAAAACTTTTTCTTTTTGCTAAATGATGAGACCAGATGTCAGAATGAACTGAGTTGAGAAAATAAAAACAACAATTGGAGGAAAAGTGTTTGGAGTTGATTGTGATAGAAAGGAGAGAGTTTAAAGATTTTAGACAGAGGTACAGGAGGAGTTGAGTGGGGATGCTTCTGGTGTTTTAATGGGAACAGGTAAGTTATTGACAAATATTCGTCTGAGAAGAGGTGGTTAAATATCCAGATGAGGGGAGGGGATAAATGGTAGTTGGTCCTGCCTGAGACAGGTAGAAGAGAAATTTAAGACACTGGTGGAGATGTTCAGAATCAGAGTATTTAACAGTGAGAGACACTTCTATATTATAATCTTGTATGGGAGGGTTATCAGAAGCCGAAGCATTTTTCATGTGATGTTTATATTTCTAAATGCAAGCCAAAGACTGAGAAAAAAGAATTTGGGGATTGGATGCATTGTACACAATTATGTGTACTATTGAGTTGAAAAGAAAGAGTGGATATGTCAGGAAGGCACATTTCTGGTGAGGTGCCATGAATTTATAAAATAATTAAATTACTCTGTTGGGAAACTTGATCTGACAGAGCCTACCTCCTTTGTGGTAGCTGTGAGAGTGGGATGAGGTAGTTGCATTCAGGATTGGGTTATTTTAACAAGTAAGGTGAAAAGAGAATGGTACAAATAATTAAGTGAATGAATTTTTCAACATTAATTTGATTAATAAGTAACAATTAAGCACCTAATCTGTGCC
>NW_007784824.1:0-561 GCF_000696425.1 Galeopterus variegatus
AGAAAGGAGAGAGTAAAGGTATGTTATATTCCAAAGATAGAATCTGTGTAGTCTGACTGACCACTTATACGATAGCTGAGCATACAGCAGGACAGGGGTTAGTGAATAATAATAATAAAAAAAAACACCAAAGTTTGCCCCACAGATTCAAGCTTTTTGGTGATTAGGACAATGGTGAAAACATGGACAAAAAGAAGGTAGTTAAGAAGTGACAAATAGTGATAAATTTATTGTGCATATTTTAGGGATGGAGTGTCAGTATACCTATCATGTGGATATACTTGGTAGAGTTTTTTCACTTCAGCACTGAATTTCTGGAAATCTATTAGTTTTGGAGAATTACATATAGCAGATTAATTCATTATTGACACGACAAATGCCTCCACAAATATTCAGTGACATGATACAGTAAAAACTATGACAAATGTAGATCTTGCCATCTCAGAGCTTGTAAGTAACTAACTAGGCAATTAAGATACAATGTCATAAGTAATAAGACAAGAAAAGTACAAAGTGGTAAGGGTAGAAACCCCTTTTAAACTATGCATGAGGGTACGGGGG
>NW_007784824.1:2182-2769 GCF_000696425.1 Galeopterus variegatus
TGGTAATTAGTTATAGCAGCATTAGAAAACTAATGCATCAAGCTATGAAACAGGTTGAACAACACCCCGGGCCAATCCCATGGGCAGCTCAGGAACTAAAATATCCCTTAAGGATTGACCTGAGTGGGGTCAAGATGGCAAGCCTTTATACTTCCTCACTGACAAGATACTGGATGTGGGGTGTCCCAGGAAGAAAGACCTTAGATGAGATGTCTCACTGTAGCTGGAGCAATCCCTGAAGATACTAACAGTTGAAGCTTGTCTGTAATAGTACCCCCAACAGGTCATGCCATAGGTCTTTCACTGAAGGGGATCTGGACAGCATGTGACAGTGTCCACCAAAGTAATCATAAACCTTGCCATCCAAACTAGGCATTTAAAAAAAGAATACTATTAATAATTATGCCTGGACTACAAGTTCATATCATGTCTGTCCTGCTCTTTTCAGGATCAAGATCTTATTTATATTGGGGGGAGGGAAAGGATGTTCTTGCAATAATTATTTGGAATATAAAAGTAATTCCATTTTATGTTAACTCTATTCCTCGATTCTCAGTCCCTGAACCTTCACGTCATCCTTGACTTCT
>NW_007784825.1:0-2769 GCF_000696425.1 Galeopterus variegatus
GTGTATGTATGTGTTGAGGCTGGTAAACCTGGCACCTCCCACCTGCAGCCTCAGACCCACATGGAGTCCCTAGTTTGATCAATCATGGTATCCCATCCTTTTGTCCATAATAAAGTTTCAGGAATGGGCATGTGGCCCAAGCTGAGCTTATCAGACTTCTTCCCTAAGAATTTATATATGGATGCTATGAGAGAGAATTTCTTGGCACATTGTTTGAATATTTTATGCCTGAGTATGTCTATTGCCTGTGAGATGGCCAGGTCTGAGGCTGATGAAGGGCATGGCAGATACTCAGAGGAACGGGCCCAAGGGAAACTGAGGTGAGGCTGAATTGGCCCAGAGCCACTAACAAGCAATGACAAAGCAGAGAGAGAACAGACTGCGAGTTAGGTCAGGCTAACAGACTGCAGCCTCAAAACCCAGCAGGACAAGCAACCTTCAGTTAGACAAGAGACATTGTCTCAGGGTGCCAGTAGGGTACTCCAGAAAGCAGATGCTAAGATGGATTTAGGAGTGCAAAATGTTTATAGGGGAGTACCACCTCTGAGTGAAAAAGGGAGGAAGCAGAATCGGGCAAGGGAAGCCATGAGGCTGAGATACAGAGATAAAAGTCACTGCAGTGAAATGGACAAGCAAAGCTTTTCTGTAAGAGTAGCTCTGCCTTGGGCAGAAATGGCCAGGCCTCCAGGCCTCCATACCACCCTGCCCAGGCATTGGTATACAGCCACCACAAAGAAGAGCATGACCAGGTCATCATGCCCTTGCTCAGACATTGGCCAGGACCACCCAAGAAGAGCATGACTGCAGCTTGGAAGCTGAGGCAGACCCTGAAGGAGCTAAAAGCTGGAAACTCTTGGATAACCCCTTGCAGCTGGACAGAGAATTGTTTCTTGAGGGAGAATCTGTGAGATGCACCTCCATGTCTGCCACACCCAGAGACCAGAGAGAGATGAGGACATTGCCTCAGAGAACCCCAAGTCTTTCCTGGGGTCCTTGGGACACATAAATAAAAAGGCATTTTTCACATAACAGAGTCATACGTGCTCTGCATATATTAATCTTACTTTTACAAATATGTAAATGTATATAAGTATTCATGATCACTTAGTCCACATACTTAAAATCTTAATATGTTTAATAATTGCTAATATCACCTAATATGCCCTTTTCATGTTCTCTTTATATAGAGTTATAATCTCTCCTTTACCCACTGAAATACTAATGTTGACTGTGGATACAGCTGTAGCTATAAAATTAAAGAGAAATATCTATAAAAAATGGATAAACTAATGGATCAGCCTGATTTCATCAATGCACAGTTTATTCTTATTTGCTATGTATTGGAAACATCTTGTGACTAGGGGTGCATTAGGGCTAGAGATTTGTAGGGTTTAGCCCATTCTGAAACCTTAGCACTTTTACATGTAGATGCTCCCATGTGAGAATTCAGGGGAGGAGGGATGCTCCACCACGATGTTTTATGCCTCAATGACCTGGCATATTCCATTCCTTCATGTGCATTGTCCCTCTCATTTTTCTGTCAATGTTCAGCCTTTAAGACATGAATTTGTAAAGCTGTTTCAGACAGTGCTTCCTCTTGCTTCCTTTCTTGTACACCCTTCCTTCACCATCCTCTCAGATTTAACCTTTTCCTTCTTTGTAAGTAACTACTCTTCCAACAGCACCTACCATATCCTGTTGCAATTATTTGTCTATATGTAACTCCATGATAAAACATCAAGCTTCTTCAGAATATGGAACATGTAGTGAAGAACTATGTAATTTTATTTTGTTTTTGTGTTTATATGGTTTTGAATGCATGCCATTCCCTCTTCCAAAAGAAAGATTTTACCACCACACCTCGCTTTGGGGACAAGCCTCTCCCTATTCCATGTGTATGTATGTGTTGAGGCTGGTAAACCTGGCACCTCCCACCTGCAGCCTCAGACCCACACGGAGTCCCTAGTTTGATCAATCATGGTATCCCATCCTTTTGTCCATAATAAAGTTTCAGGAATGGGCATGTGGCCCAAGCTGAGCTTATCAGACTTCTTCCCTAAGAATTTATATATGGATGCTATGAGAGAGAATTTCTTGGCACATTGTTTGAATATTTTATGCCTGAGTATGTCTATTGCCTGTGAGATGGCCAGGTCTGAGGCTGATGAAGGGCATGGCAGATACTCAGAGGAATGGGCCCAAGGGAAACTGAGGTGAGGCTGATTTGGCCAAGAGCCACTAAAAAGCAATGACAAAGCAGAGAGAGAACAGACTGCGAGTTAGGTCTGGCTAACAGACTGCAGCCTCAAAACCCAGCAGGACAAGCAACCTTCAGTTAGACAAGAGACATTGTCTCAGGGTGCCAGTAGGGTACTCCAGAAAGCAGATGCTAAGATGGATTTAGGAGTGCAAAATGTTTATAGGGGAGTACCACCTCTGAGTGAAAAAGGGAGGAAGCAGAATCGGGCAAGGGAAGCCATGAGGCTGAGATACAGAGATAAAAGTCACTGCAGTGAAATGGACAAGCAAAGCTTTTCTGTAAGAGTAGCTCTGCCTTGGGCAGAAATGGCCAGGCCTCCAGGCCTCCATACCACCCTGATCTGGAAGTAACAAGGTGTTGTGTTAGCCCAGAGGCTCGTCCTGATTTCTGAGGGCACTTTGGAAGGATGATGGTGGGAGAGAAGGGTTTGAGAGTAGGGGGTCTGATATACTCTCATGGAACGAACCTCTCCCTGTGCACTAGCCCAGTGCTTCTCATACTTTAGCACC
>NW_007784826.1:0-639 GCF_000696425.1 Galeopterus variegatus
TGTGCTGTGGTTAGATGAAATGTTCTGTAGATATATGCTTGGTCCAATTGGTCTAGATCATATTTTAAATCCTGTGTTTCTCTTTTGATTTTTTGCTTAGATAATCTTTCCAAAGTTCAGATAGGGGTGTTCAGGTCCCCAGCAGTTATCATATTTTGGTCTATCTCTTTTTCTTAGGTAAAATATTGTTTGCTTTATATATCTGGTTGCCCCAATGTTAGGTGCATGTATATTTATGATTGTTATGTCTTCTTGCTGAATAGATCCCTTTATCTTTATATAGTGACCTTTTTGGTCTCTTTGTAGTTTTTGGTTCAAGGTCTATTTTATCTGATATAAGACTAGCTACTCCTACTATTGATTTTTGATTTCCATTTGCATGATATACCTTTTTCCATCCCTTTATTCTAATTAGTGTGTGTTTTTACAGATGAGGAGAGTCTTTTGTAGACAGCATATAGTTGGATCTAGCTTTTTGATCCAATCAGCCAGTCTGTGTCTTTTGAGTGGGAAATATAATCCATTTACATTTACAGTTGTTACTGAAAGGTATTGTCTTACCACTGGCATTCTATTGATTTTCATTGGGATGTTTTAAATATCTTGTGTTTCTTTCTCTCCCTTTTATTGTTTGTCTTT
>NW_007784826.1:2567-2769 GCF_000696425.1 Galeopterus variegatus
GGTTCTGTGAGAAAAGTTTTATGGGGTCAGAAGCTTTGGGTGGTCGTGTGGGTGGTGACCATGTCACTCAGTTTCTAGAAAAGGGCTGGCGATTTCCAGAACTGCTTATGCCACTGTTCTTCCCTTCTTTGTTCTGGAGCATTTGGTGCCCCGCTCCACCCCCCAATGGGGAGGAGAGTCTAACATGGTAATATATTATAAT
>NW_007784827.1:0-355 GCF_000696425.1 Galeopterus variegatus
CATTGGGTTTGTTGTCCTCCCTAGTATGAGAAGCAGGAGTGGCTAGTCACTGCGTGTCATCATCCAGGACAAGTGTCTGCACTTCCAACAACTCGGCTTTCTTCTGCAAATCTCGATCAATTTGCAGCACAGTGAGCAGCAGCCAGGCCCCAGTCAACAGAAAAGAAACCACCAGGTACCACATGCTCAAGTACAGCCACACTTCCAACAACTCTGCTTTCTTCTGCACTTCCAACAACTCTGCTTTCTTCTGCAAATCTCGATCAATTTGCAGCACAGTGAGTAGCAGCCAGTCCCCAGTCAACAGAAAAGTAGCCACCAGGTACCACATGCTCAAGTACAGCCACATTTCCTC
>NW_007784827.1:2436-2769 GCF_000696425.1 Galeopterus variegatus
TGTGGTGTATAATTCTTTTCATACATTTTTGTATTTGATTAGCTAATACTTTGTTGATGATATTTGTATCTATGGTCATTAGAGATATTGATCTAAAATTTCCTTCTCTTGTAGTTTCTTTGTATGGTTTGATATTAGGGTTATGTTGGCCTCATAAATGAGTCAAGAAGCATTAGTGTTATGTTGGCCCCATAAATGAGTCAAGAAGTAATTTTTCTATCATCTGGAAGTGATTGTAAAGGATTGCTATAATTTTTTTCTTAAATGTTTTATAGAATTAACCAATAAACTCACCTGGGCATGTTGCTTTCTGTTTTGAAATGCTAATAATTA
>NW_007784828.1:0-691 GCF_000696425.1 Galeopterus variegatus
CTTTTCAATCAGTTGATTGCATCTTTTGCTGTGCAAAAACTATTTTGTTTGGCATAGTCTTGTTTCTTTGTTATTGCTTTAGTTGCTTGTGCTTTTGAGGTCTTATTCATAAATTCTTTGCCCAGTCCTACATCCTGAAGTGTTCCCCCTGTTTTTTATTCTAGGAGTTTTATAGTTTCGGGTCCTATATTTAAATCTTTAATTCATTTTGAGTTGATTTTTATTGTGTTAAGATTGTTTCCTTCTATGCCTAATTTGTTGAGAGTTTTTATCATGAAGGGATGTTGAATTCTGTCAACTGCTTTTCCCGTGTCTACTGAGAAGATCAAATAGTTTTTGTCTTTCATTTTGTTGATGTGGTATATAACACTTTCTGATTTGCATTTATTGAACCATCTTTGCATCCCTGGTATGAAATCCACTTGATCATGGTACATCATCTTTCTGATGTGCTGTTGAGTTTGTTTTTCTAGTATTTTGTTGAGAACTTTTGCATTAACGTTCATCAACAATATTTGCCAGTAGTTTTCTTTTTTTGTTATATTTTTGCCTGATGTGGGTATCAGAGTGATGCTGGCCTCATAGAATGAGTTTGGGAGAATGGCTTCTGTTATGATTTTTTGGAATAGCTTAAAAATAATTGGAATTAATTATTCTTTAAAAGTTTGGTAGAATTCTGCAGTGAAGTCAT
>NW_007784828.1:959-2769 GCF_000696425.1 Galeopterus variegatus
GGGAGACTGCTGATTACTGATTCAATCAACTTGCTCATTATTGGTCTGTTAGGTTTTCTTTTTTGTCTTGGTTCAGACATGGTAGATCATGTGTCCACATATTTAGTTAGGTAAGATTCTTACTTGTCCTATGGTTTAAAATGCTCCATAGGGGAAAAAAATAAAATAAAATAAAACTTGGAATATATTCTGCTGCTAGAAAATTAAGAATCTGTATTCAAAAATAGTATCATCTTAGTAATTTCAAACACAAAAGTTATACCATGGATTTGTTTTAGTCATTCTTTTTTTAAACCTTATTTTGATAATAACACTTAACATGGGATCTACCCTCTTAACAGATTTTTTAAGTGCATGGTACCTTATTATACATAGGCACAATGAATTACAGCAAGTTCCTACAACCTATTCATCTTGCATAACTGAATTTTAACCTGTTGACTAACAATTCTCCATTTCCCTTTACTCCAGTCCTTGGCAACCACGATTTTTTTTTTTTTTTTTTTGACATCTAGTGTATGCCAAGCTCCAGAATCTTGGCAAGTTTGAAAACCTTTGAGTAGTTCATAGACAGTTTAAAACAAGTACAATAGAAACTTTCCAACCGTTCAATATTTAACTGAGGGACTGGAAAATTTGACAAATAACATGTGTTTTATTATAACTATCCCATCTACCATATTTGCATATTGGATTAAAATTTTGCAGAAGCTGAGAATGAGAAAATAAGCTTCAGGATGTGTTTTTCATTTGAAGTACTAAAATTCATCACACAGTTTGGTGCTTTGGGGATATATATATACTATCTCACATACAGTGGAAAAATATTCTGAATTTTAAGATGTTATAATTAGAAGGAATTGAAGTGTCATCTAGTTCAAATTTCTAACTAATGCAAACTACTTTGTACACTATTCATGCAGTTGGTCGTCAGATATACACCTTAATACTGCCAGTAACAGGTTTTCGCTACTTGCCAAGATACTCTTCTGTTATTTGCTAAAGTTGGAAAATTCTCTCTTCCCTTAGCTTCAATGAAATCTATTATTCTTGTTATGCTGATATTTTTCTGGATAATTTTTTTGATACTCCTTTGATGGCACTTTTGCTGTTATCCAGGGTTATGAAACCCCCTTCCCTTCTCAACATACATGCTGTCTATAATTCATCTCTTTGATTCCCATGGATCCAGCTTCAAATTCCACTGTATGCAGCAGCAGCAGCATTATTTTGAGTTTTAGATCAACATATCTCACTAGCCCCTGAGTGGAACCATTTGAAAATTTTTAAACCCTTAAAACTCAGCTTGTCCAAAAGAGAAATTATCATTTTATAAAACAAACCAGGTCATCTCTGCTATGGCTGGTATCTCAAAGAATAACAACAACATGTTCTCAGTTGCACAAGCCAGAAATTTGGGCACTGTCCTTAGTACCTTCTACCTATTTCCTCAATACTGACCTGCTTCCAATTGCACAGTCCTTCTCTTCCTATTTCCCAAATAGCTCTCATGTGAAGTCTTAAAAAGCCATAGTGCATAGGTGTCGAGAGCTCCTTTCTCTTGAGAGACTGCCGGGTTTTGAATCATGGTTTGTTCTATCACTTATTATCTTAACTTCTCCATGGGTTGTACCATCATCTGTAAAATGAGGCTAACAGTAACTAAATGTGTTTATTTCAAAGGATTGCTGTGGGTTATTAAATAAAGAATTCTTGGAATAGTGCTAGGTAGATAATAAGCACTTTGTAAATCTTAACTATCTTTTCAATTTTTTTCTGCTCTCAATTCCCGTCGGTATTTTCCTAGCTA
>NW_007784829.1:0-388 GCF_000696425.1 Galeopterus variegatus
CTTATGGTATTTTAATAATACTCTTAGAGAAGGATTATGTTTGTGGAGGCTGAGGACTGAACTCTCCAAAAGAACAATGTCCAGTGTCCTTGCCGACTTTCTTCAATTTCCTCTTAATTCACTGAAGTTTTTGTTGTTTACTTTTCAATTAGGACAAAAGGATTCATTGGAACATCATCATGGCTTGTCTTTGTTGTAGACATGATGAGCTGGAGAACCATCCACTTCAAAGCGGTGGCCAGAAAGGAATAATAGTTTACCCTCCAGTAGAGCTTGCTATGTGCTAGGCATGCTTCTAAGCACCCTACATGGACGGACTCTTCTCAGGTGTTAGGGATAGCAACAAAACCTTGGAATGTGTAAGACAGAATACCCTTGAATCAATACA
>NW_007784829.1:2053-2769 GCF_000696425.1 Galeopterus variegatus
GATCCCATGTCTTCCAATAAATCTGCCTTGGCTACTGCCTCCAGTTATCTCTCATTTTCAGAAAGCCTACAGCTTTTAGGGTCTCTGCCTCTCGTTTGTACCAGCATTTACCAACTCAAATGGCTCATTTTTATCTTATGCTTGTGTATATCTTATGCTCCCTGAATGAGCTACCCTTTGAAGGCATCACCTTCTTGTTTTGTACAAAGTCCTGTAACACAATAATCAACCACATTGTATATCGACAAAATAAAAATTTAAAGGAAAAAAAAAGAAGTCCTGTAACACATAGTAGGTATTTAATTTTGGTCCTGAAGACAAAATTTTTTTGTTCCTCTCTTTCACATTTTTTTATTTTTTATTCTCTCTAATAAGAAGCCTGACTTGATGGCCCATGAGATTCTTGGACAGGAGAGGGAAAAAGAGCACATGTGGTTGAAAGCGAATGTGGTTTTTATTTTTATCGTGAATGTGTCTCTTCTCATCTTTTACATTGGAGCACTGATGAGACAGTGTTTCCAGTGTCTGGGCCATTTCTTTTTTAATGTTGAGAGTTCTTTTTGTTTAATAATTGCGTGGCCAACAAGCTGATTTGGAGGATATTGGATCATTCAATTCAGCCTGTGATCCTTTGTTACATTGGAAGAACACTGAAAACTCAGATGTATCTGAAAAGACAGCCCTCTCCAGAGGACGTTTCAACTTGGCTTTTGGCA
>NW_007784830.1:0-545 GCF_000696425.1 Galeopterus variegatus
TCCTTCTGAAAGAATAATGTTTACTCTCTTAATTTGTTGCCTAGATGATCTGTCCAAAGCTGAGAGATGTGATCAGATCCCTCAATATTATCATAGAGAAGATGCTTCTTCTGTCATTCTGAAATGAGCTTTGTGGAGAGAGACATACTCTTCTCTTTATCTCTGCTGGTGACTCTCCTTGTGTCAAAGCTTCCTACTGGTTGGCGGACCATCTCTTGTATGGTGGTTGTGGCATCTAGCTGCTTTTGTGGCAGCCATTGTTACTGCGGTGGCTGCGGTGGGCCAACCATATGGAGGTGATGTTTTTGGCATGCTCCTTGGGGCTGGTGTTGTGCCTGGTTGTGGGGTGTGTCTGGTCCCCTTCTTCATGCACCAGGTCCCCGGGCAGGCCCCAAGGCACTGGCTCAGTGTGTCTGGTTGTGGGAGGGGGTCAGGTCCCCTTCTCCATGCCCCAGGTCCCCAAGCAGACACTGAGGCACTGGTGCAGTGTGCCTGGATGTGGGAGTGGGGTCTGGTCCCTGGCTCCAAGCCTCCAGTTCCCAGGC
>NW_007784830.1:2385-2769 GCF_000696425.1 Galeopterus variegatus
AAGGGGACTAGAAATGTTTTTATCTTAGAATCTGAGAAAAGCTATAAAGTAGGGGAGAAAGTAGAGAGGGAGAAAGAATGAGGGCTCTTCAAAAAGTTCATGGAAAGACACATATTATCTTTTAGTTGTGTTTTTACATGAACTTTTTGAAATGCTACATATGACCTTGCTTTTTCCTTTCTGATTAATTTGATATTATCGATGATGCTGTAATAATGAACTCCAAGCATTGTAGATGTAGCAAATCTATGAATTAAAGTAGACACTTTAATTTCTGAAATAGGAAATCTTGATTGTAATTGTTTCATAAAGATTCTTATATTGGCCGGCCCGGTGGCACACTGCTATAGTGCGCCGCTTGGGAAGTGCGGCGGTGCTCCCGCC
>NW_007784831.1:0-279 GCF_000696425.1 Galeopterus variegatus
AAAAGTATTTGGAGAGGTAGCCAGGGGCTAGATGTTGTTGGATTGCATACACATTAGTAACAAATTTAGATTCTATTCTGAGTGTGATGACAAGAAGGGGTTGGATCCTAGAGTATGGTTGTAGACAGTCTTGGAGCATTACCAAGTTTAATCCCTCACCCCTTAGTTAAGGAAAAGTAGACTAGACTGCTAGATAAAAAGTCTGAAGATGAGAAATGATAATTTTCTTTATACCTGAGGATTATATAGTAATATCCTAGCATACACATTTTGTCTTTT
>NW_007784831.1:2346-2769 GCF_000696425.1 Galeopterus variegatus
AAAATTTGGGGAGCTGGGCTTCTAGAAGAGATTATATTTTAATGTGAAAATATGGGTCAGACACTATATATACATATAGTAACATTACTAAGAATAATATTTATACTGATGGGAGGAATATAATAACTAAGGTGATTGATTGTCAATGATATTTTGGTAGGGGTTTACAACTATTAGGAAAACATCTATATATCCTCCTGGTACACTTTAAACAGGTGGTTGTTCATTTATTTGTTTATTTTGGGGAAGGAGCGAAATGTGCTCTACCTCCAGAGCCATTGCTAGTTGGGGTGTCAATGAAACACTATTTAAGAGCACTGCTGGGGAGGCAGTTGTCCTTAGGTGATATCTGGATTTCAGTTAGAACAAGAAGTGAAAGAGACATTGAGAAACATTGAGGTATAGATGATTTTGTGTATTCAG
>NW_007784832.1:0-2769 GCF_000696425.1 Galeopterus variegatus
TCTGGGTCCCTGATGGCACAAAAGGGAGTGAACACTCCCCACCCGGTGACACGCCCACAGACGCTCTTCCCCCAGCCCACTGCCATCCCCACTCAGGCAACAACAAATGCTCCGTCCACCTCTGTCCACCCTGGGAGCTGCAAGTGACCTTTGACACCGTCCTCTTCTTCAGCCCCCAATTCCAATACATCCTTCTCAAGCTCTGTCTTAAAACTGCTTCTCTGTCTGTCTCCATGCTACAACTTCATCCAGGGTACATAACCTCTTGCCCAGAGAACCACAAGACCCTCTCAATTGGTCCCCTCACTTCCACATTTGCTCTTTGCAACCCAGTCTCCACCCAAAATCTTCTTAAAGCAACTCCCCTGTGCAGTGATCTACAGTGGCTCCCACTGCGGGAGAACACACCCCAGCACCCTGCAAGCCCACAGGGTCCAAGGGTCTGCACCCAGCTACTTCTGGCACATCAGCCCCTGACCATGAGCCCTCTGCCCCTCTGCTACAGTGGCACTGACTTCTCACCTCATTTACTTACCAACCTCTTGTCCACCCAGACCATGCATATGTGGCCCCACAGTCGGGAATGTATGGTCCCCCCACCCCCACTATTTCTCAGCCAGCTCTTCTGGTCTTCCTGGTCTCAGCATCTCTCTCTACAAATGGCCATCACAGCCCCTCCCTAGCTTTGCTCTGTTCCTCCCTAATATTCACCACACTTGAAGTAATTCTATTTCTCTATTTCCTTGTTTATTTTCAGGCCCCCTGACTAGAATATAGTCTCAATGAGGAGAGGGACCCTTGTCTTGTTCACAAGTACATCCACCATCCCTAGAACAGGGTCTCTGAGTGAATATTCAGGTGATGAATGGATGAATAGATGGGTGGATGCATGGATGGATGGATGGATGGATGGATGGATGGATGGATGGATGGATGCATGGATGCATGGATGCATGGATGGATGCATGGATGGATGGATGCATGGATGGATGCATGGATGCATGGATGGATGGATAGATGAACGGATGGATGGATGGACGGACAGACAGATGGACGAACGGATGGATGGATGGATGGATGGACGGACGGACGGACGGATGGATGGATGGATGGATGCATGCATGAATGGATGAATGAATAGATGGATAGATGGATGGGTGGGTGGGTAGATGGATAAGTGGATGGATGGATGCATGCATGGATGGATGGATGAATAGATGGATGGTTGGATGGATGCATGGATGGATGGATGGATGCATGCATGAATGGATGGATGAATAGATGGATAGATGGATGGGTGGGTGGGTAGATGGATAAGTGGATGGATGGATGCATGCATGGATGGATGGATGAATAGATGGATGGTTGGATGGATGCATGGATGGATGGATGGATGCATGCATGAATGGATGGATGAATAGATGGATAGATGGATGGGTGGGTGGGTAGATGGATAAGTGGATGGATGGATGCATGGATGGAAGATAGATGGATGAATGGGTGGGCGGGTAGATAGGCTGATGGATGAATTGATGAATGAATAAAAACAATAAGGAGACAGGTAACCCTGACACAGTGTTTACTCTGCACCAGAGGTTGTACTCGGGGCTTCATTTGTCTATCCATACAAGCCCCTCTGAAGTGGGCATAGTTATTGGCTCATTTTACAGATGAGGAGACTGAGGGTCAGACAGATAAATTCACTCATGGGATCTTGAAAGACTGTTGATGAAGCTTTGAGGCCACAGAGGAGTTCAGCAGATTCTGAATTTCTGTTCCTGTCCCGTACACACCACATCCACCCCACCCAGGTGCTCTCTTTGAGGGGCATCACCTTCAGAGGACTTTCTGTGAATTGGGATGGGGCTGAATGAGCCAAGTGCAGAGGTGGGGGACTGCCATGGAGGGAGAGGCTGCCCCGATTCTCGTCTCCACTTGGGAACCTCCCTTGAAATCAGTAAATAGTACCAAGGCAGTGTGCCATTGCTCAAATTGAGGAGTAAATTCCACCACAAAAGGCACAACATGAAAGGGCCACCCCCACTGTGAAGGTACCAGGCCCCAAGCTGTCCAGGAACCAAGATACACAGGGTCCAAGCCTGTGCCAAGTCTGCCAGAAGGGGGCGTGGCAGGCACAAAATCCAAACCTATCCACCCAGATCCCGGCCACCAACTAGTCCTGTTCACCAGAACTAAAGTCCTACATCCTGGGGCTTGCCAGGCACTGTCCCACTTTTAAAACTGGAAGTCCCACATTCCAGAAACCCCATTAGTGCTGGGCACTATAGATGATGGGTCACCCAGCCAGGTTTCTATCCAGAGAAGGGCATTAGGTCATAAAAATGTCGGCAAGTAAGTGGTGCTGTTTCCAGAGGAGCCTCATACATCTGCCCCAGGAGGAGCCCCAGAGCTGGCACCTGTGAGGCCCCAGCTCCCTACCTGGAAAACTGTGCTCACTGTTCTCTCTGGTCCTCTGAGTGATGTCCTCCAGTTGAGCCGGGACATGACATTGTCACCTGCATCCCTGGAGGCTGAGCAAGTTTGGTTTTCACAGTTCTCTTGTGTTGCTGTGGTTTTTCTTTGTTTTTTTGGTTGTTTTCTTATTTATCAGTTGTGCAAACATTTCTTCATATTCTTTGAAGAAGTTGCTGTTGTTCTCTTGTGAAACCCTGAGACGTGCTCCCCTTGAGTCCTGAGTCCAAGAGGACGGCCCTGGTCAGGGCTGATGGCTCCTCACTTGCAGTGGATACAGGGCCTGGGGACACTGGC
>NW_007784833.1:0-211 GCF_000696425.1 Galeopterus variegatus
TCCTCCTGATTAAAATATCTAGAAGGGTTAATTCCATGAAGAGAGCAGTGTAATAATTATGTAAATGAGTATAATTATTACAAGTGTATTTGAGGAATTAAAATGTCATAGTTTCATTTCTTACCTTTGTATATCAGACCATTGTAAGACGCTTTTGCTCCAGTTGAACAGGCAAGTGAAATAAATACAGAATTAAAAAAAGAAAACCTCT
>NW_007784833.1:2388-2768 GCF_000696425.1 Galeopterus variegatus
TATTTCATACTTTAAAATCAAACACCATTTTACAGACCATTAATCTGTTGAGGGGGTCTGCGTACTTTTTCTGTAAAGAGCCAGATAGGAAACACTTTAGGCTTTGCAGGCCAGGTGGTCTGTCCTAACAGCTCAACTCTACTGTTGTAGTGCAAAAGGCAGCTATAGTCAACATGAAACGAATGAAATAGGCACTGAAATTTTACAAAGGCAGCTATAGTCAACACGAAACAAATGAAATAGGCACTGAAATTTGAGATAAGTATCATTTTCATGTCATGAAATACTATTTCTTTGACTTTTCTCAAAAATTACTAAGTGTGAGAAACATTCTTAGCTCATAAGACACAAAAACAAGCAGTGTGGCAGATTAATCTCAT
>NW_007784834.1:0-2768 GCF_000696425.1 Galeopterus variegatus
TCACAGATGGAAGAATTGTCTGTACTCATATCAGGCACATTTCCTTCTGTGTGTGGGATACCTCTATTTAGGCCTCTAAATGTTTAGTCAGCTGGACAGCAGGAAGCAAATGTGGATGGGGATGTTTGACTGCTCTGTTATCAATATTTAATGAGGCTAAAGCTGATTACCAGAATATCCACTGGACTAGTCCACAATCACTACATCAGTGTGTCAGGTGGGTTCCTGGTGAATTATGGAATTCTAGATTTGCTTCCTTTGGCAGATCTCTTGAACCACATATAGTATAGCCACTAATGAAGGAATAATAAGAAGCCTAGCTGCTGCCCTATGAATTTTTGCAGATTCCACTGCAAAAACTATTGCCGAGCAACAGCACATTAACATCTCTAGCCGTGGTTGTCTTAGATAATAGGATTCTTCTTGAATATTAGCTCAGGAAGATGTTGTCTATGTTATTGCTAACACTACATGCTGTGCCTGCGTAAATTCCTCTGGGGCAATTGAGATTTATTTCCATAAAATAAGAGAACAAGCCTCGAAGCTAGGGCAAGCCTCACCTATTTCTCCAGTGTCATTTGATTTACATAATCAAATGCCTTTAAGTCTAGGTTAATGGCTTACAACCAGTACATAACCTGGAATGGTCATGTTTCTGGTATTTTTACTTTGCACTTCTTTTTTAAACTGTGTACTCATTATCTATTAAATCTGTGTAGAAATGCCATTCTTGGCAAAATAATGTTTCTGCAGTGCTCTGAGATAATAACTGATTCCTAAAAAACAGATCAATCAAACTTAAAGATAAGACAACTCAGGCCCCAAAGGAACTGTTTCAGGCCTCTACATTTCTCAGATCTGACACTAGACTTATTTATCAGTGATGACTTCAAATAAAGCTCTTGATGAAAGGGGGAAAATGAAAAGGTGATGAAATTAATTTATGTAAGACACAGAGAAAATACAGCCAGAAAACAGGGGGGGCTCATGCTTTTCTGAGGTAAGAATTTTTCCAAGGACCTTCTAAAAACCCATCAGAAATCCCTTCACATCTTCCATGCATCTCAAGCTTTGTACAAACACACATTTCTGCAACAAACTTGGTCAGTAAACATTGTTCATCACTGCAGTAATTCAGATAAGATTCTCCAAAAAGAAACTGCCCAGTAATGGCATCCCAACCAATGAACTGATGACAAATCTGACCCTGAGCCTCTGAAACCAATGAACTCTCTTTCCAAGCAGCTTATGTGAACTTCTCCCTTAATGCCAATGAAAGCTTTCTCTGACCCTTCCCTCAAGTATGCCTTCATCACTTGTATGTTGTCCAGATTTTAATCCATTTTTATATACATGAAGAACTCAAGATATTTGGAGATTATTATTCTCTACTGTATTTTTCCAGGTTCATAGAAGAAAACTACCTTACCACATTACATGCCACATATGACAACCCCAAAGCTAACACCATGCCCATGGTGAAAAGTTAAAAACTTTTTCTGGAAGATCAAAAACAAGATCAAGATGTCCACCCTCTCCACTTTTATTCATCATAGTACTAATGTTTCTAATCAGAGAAGTTGGTCAAAAAAACAAACAAACAAACAAAAAACATACAAGATAAAAGGCAACTAATAGAAAATTTGGCCTTATGATCTATTTTCCTATTAATACTTTGGTACAACGCAGGACTCCATATGAGCGTTTCCACTGCACCACTTCTAGATTTTATATATGTAAATATTCTGGAACACATGGGTATTGCAATTCAACATTTGTCACACAATTTTATATAGAAAAAATACATAATTATACTTCTTGTGGTATACCATTCTAATAGCGGTTCCAAATGACAAACCTTCAGGTATCCATACCCTCATGTACTCCCCTCTGACTACATGGGTTTTGCCATTGGATTACTTTGGCTAAGAGGACAGCAGTAAATGTGATGCAAACATACATTTAAAAAGTACCTGCTACTAGGGCCTGCATTCTTAGAAACATTCATATTTGTATGGAGCCTGGGAGGATTCTGTTGGAGAAAAAGGGGCTAGCCAAGGGTCAGCATACACAGGACATGTGCAAAGCCATCTAGAACCAACCAGACTCAGTCAAGGGACAAGGTGCCTACATCATCATCTGTAATTCAGACAACACCAGGAAAGGAATTTCCCAGCTTAGCACAGCCCAAATTCTGATCCATGGAAAGATGATTAAGCTAAATGATTCTCTTTAAGCCACAACATTTTTGGTGATTTCTTACACAGGCAAGTCTGATATATCTAAGCTTGTGAAAGTCAACATCTTTACCCATTTGAGGAGTGTGAGAAACAGTTTTCAATTACATGCAAAATGCACTAAGAAATTTATAACCACATGCAGAAGTTTTGGAAACCAGAAAAAAATCAAGTGAATAATCTTCAGTGTGGTTAAAGCTTCCTGCATAAAACAGAAGCAATTTTCTGGAGAAGAAAAGAATATGTTTTAACATTTTTACATCATAACATAATTCTGATACTTATGTGGGAGCACTGTACTGTTCTATTTACTTTTTATGGGTTTTGAGTGGAAATGTGATGCAGTCTAATTTTCCCATTTTGAATAATGCAAACTAGGATGATTATTATTTTCCTGCACAATTTTTGATTTTTAAGAATAGATAACTGACATTAGTGAAAAACAGTTTTTATCAACCCTTTACATTCATGTAATCTCCAGAAAGTGTTGGGATTGAAAATAGATATGGATGTCTAAAATAAGGCATTTTG
>NW_007784835.1:0-2768 GCF_000696425.1 Galeopterus variegatus
TCTCCTGAGCTGTTGATACCCATCACCTGGGCCTGACTGGAACCCAGGGCCAGCCAGGGGAGAGATGAGAGGAGCTGGCATTTAGGGACCACCCACTATGGGCTAGATGCCTACTGTGCATGAGGCCACCAGACCCTATCTACCGCCCTGCCAGGTGAGGTGACTGAGGCCTAGAGAGAAGCAGCAGAATGCTCAGGAGCACAGTGGGAAACAGAACCAGAGCTTGAGCCTGGTCTCCTGATTCTAAAACCCCAGACCCATCGCTTTTCCAGGCTGCAGGTGCCTCCTGGTGAGCACCTGAGTGTCAGGGACGATGGCCAAAGGGAGCAGAAGTGCTTCTTTGGATCACACCATGGGTCAGAGCTGCTTTCATTCTCGGGTGCTGGGTAAGCCGAGGAGAGCCTGCTTCCTTCTTTCCATCAGCCCATCCACGGAAGAGCTTTTCTCCTTCACCTGTTTGGCTGCACGTGTGATGCTAGTGCTGTGGGGAGTGTGGAAGCCACCACATAAACCAGGGCCCATACTGAGGGGTGTAGAGCCTGGATAGAGAGCAACAAGGACAAGTGTAAAAGGACAGTCTGGTGCATTACAAGTTCCCCATTAGAGGGCTGAGGGGGGTGGCACTGGGGGTCAGAGCAGCAGTCCTGGAGGAGAAGGGAAGGAGCAGAGGATAGGTGCGAGGGTGGTCCTTGCAGGGGGACAGACACAGGGCAGTGTGTGCAAGGCACAAGGAGGGTCGCAGGTGAGCAGGGCAGGGCTTGAGGAGTGAGGGCTGAGGACTGAGGGGTGGGGGAAGACGAGCCTTGCCCTGCCCACAGGGGACCCCAGGCAGGGTCCCTCAGATGTCAGAAGTCAGATGTCATGAGTCATCCCAGGCTTCTGGGTAACCAAGCTGCAGAACAATTTTATTTTCTCTGCCTTTGGAGGTGATGCTGGGAGGTGACACATACACCAAGGTCCTGAAGCAGTTGAAAGGGTGGGGAGGAGGGGGTTTCATGTCTGGCTCCTTCATTGAACTGCTTATACTCTTTATCTTTGTCTCTGAAAAATAGGGACCCTCTTTCTTGCCCTTCCTATCCAATGCGGGCACTGAGGATGCTTTGAAGGGAGAGGTGAGACTGGAAAGCAAACTGTGTTTGTATTGAACAAATGGGGATAGTGAAACACAGGAACATGCTCTCCATCCCTGGCAGTGGGCCCATGTTTCCTGGGACCCTGGCAGAGCCCAAGCTGGGCTGGGAGCTAAAGGAGCAGGTGGACAAGGTGGAGCTGTGGAGCTAGGACAGCTGGAGCACAAATCCAGGAGGCAGGCAGAGGGATGCCAAGGCTGGGAGGTGGAAGGGGTGAGGTGTGTCATGCAGCAGCATCTGCCTGCACCCTCCTCACCCTGGCCCCCATGGCAGGCCATTGTGCCACTCAATGCCTGTGATTGCTTTTGGGCTGGGAGCCCAGCACTGACGGCAGAGCATCTGGGCAACAGTGGGGTAGGGAGGTGGCCCCTGTTCCCCTCTTGTCCTGCCCTCCCAGAGCCTGCTGTCTGCCCTGCTGAAAATGGAGCTGGGAGCTCTGGTCCCGGCCCCCAGGGAGAACGGGGAAGTGGGGCTGGGGCCCTTGGAGCTGCGGATGACTCTCCTACAGCTACTAGGAGCTCTTGTCTGCTGCAAACTGGAGATCAACCAGAGCTAGTGTCCCGTTCTCCCTGGGAGAGGTATTTGCTGTAGGAAGTAAGGAACCTGAGGGAGCGGGAAGGGAAACTGAAGACTCCTTCGAAGATCAGGAGGCTGGAATTTCTCCCATTGTTTCAGAATCCAGAGATATCACCTGGAAGGAGATGTAGTGATTACCTGGGGTGGTGAGCTGCCTTGGCAGATTAAGAAACCCAGACCCGGGGAGGGGGGTGGTCTATCCATGACTGGTGGCAGAGCAGGACTTGGAGCCAGTGTCCTGACCCCCAGTCTATGTCCCCACCTTTCTTCTGGTAGAGCACAGATTCTCCCTGGGGACTAAGCCCCAAACCGTGCAGGGAGATGGCAATGATGGTTTGTGGATGCCGAGGAGAAGGGTGGTGCTGGCTCCTCTCTTTGCTCTGTCCTCCCTCCTGTCTAGGGAGAAGCCTGGGGGGGAGGAGACCCTTCTGTGGGCGCTTTGGTCAGGACTCTGTGGTTTCCTGGCATGCAGCCTGTGTTTTAGAGGGGATGTCAGCTGATTGGGATATTCCTCCTGCACCAAGTAGATCAAAGGTGTGAGGCTGGACACTCCTGAAATATTCCCAATGCATTTCAAGGCAAAAGGGGTACCTCCCGACCCCCAAGACATTCCTTCTTTGTCTCTTGAATCTTTCCTAGCTTCTGTCAAAGAACTCAGTGGTGGAGGGGCGGGGTGGAAAGGGGAGGTGACCCATCATCTAAAACCTGAGTATCCATCCTGACTTAGTCACTGACAAGGGCTATGGCTTTGGAAAGTTTCTTCTCTTTAGGCCTCAGTCTCTCCATTTGAAAAAAGGAGTGTTTGGACTAGATGATGATTCAGAGACTGTTCTTGCCCCCATATCCTAAGATTCTAACAGATTCCTCGGTGAACCTCTTCATTCATTCGTCCATTCTTTCCTTCAGCTAATAAGTCTTTATAACATGCCTACTATGTGTAAATCATCCTCTTCTTAAAGGATAGGCCTGCCTGCCCATGGATAGGGAGAATGGGTTTACTATACTTAAGGGCATCACAATTGGGGCGGGGAGCCCCCCTCACAGGATCTGTGACTCCTCAAG
>NW_007784836.1:0-936 GCF_000696425.1 Galeopterus variegatus
TCCGAAATGAAGGGCAAATAGTGTATTTCTCAGACAAACAAAAACTGCGGGAGTTCATCACAGAGAGGAAGGCACCGACCACCCTTACAAGTAATTCTCAAGGGAGTACTGGGATTGGATCCTGGAAGATAACTACCACTGCCATAACAATCCAAGTAAAATAAAAACCTACTACTATAATAAAAATGACAATCATGAAAAGAAAACAAATGAACAAAATCACTAGCGGCCAGAAACAATAAAATTCCTTAAAGAAAAGTGAGGAAACAGTCCAGGAAGTAGGATTGGGTATGGACTTCATAAATATGACCGCAAAAGCACAGGCAACCAAATGAAAAATAAACAAATGGGATTATATCAAACTAAAAAGTTTCTGCACAGCATAAAACCCCAATAGAGTGAAAGGACAACCAACAGAGTGGAAGAAAATATTTGCAAAATATACATCTGACAAAGGATTAATATTCAGAATGTACAAGGAACACAAACAACTTTACAGCAAAAAAACAAATAACCAAATTCAAAAATGGTCAAAGTAGCTGAACAGGCATTTCTCAAAGGAAGATATACAAATGGCCAACAGACACATGAAAAAGTGCTCAACATCATTCAGCATCCAGGAAATGCAAATCAAAACCACTTTGAGATCCCATCTCACTCCAGGTAGGATGGCTAATATCCAAAAGACTGAGAATGATAAATGCTGACAAGGTTGCAGAGAAAAAGGAACCTTCATACACTGTTGGTGGGACTGCAAATTGGTGCAGCCTTTATGGAAAATGGTATGGAGTTTCCTCAAACAATTCCACTCCTGAGAATATACCCAGAGAAATGGAAATCATCATGCTGGAGGGATACCTGTACTTCAATGTTCACTGCAGCTCTATTTACAGTAGCCAAGAGTTGGAACCAGCCCAAATGTTCATCATCAGATGA
>NW_007784836.1:2169-2768 GCF_000696425.1 Galeopterus variegatus
TATCTTCACATGTGAGAATTTATATTCACTGTTCCATTTGTGATGTGTATTTTTTTTTTTTTTCCTGACTGGTAATGGGATCACAACCCTTGGCTCGGTGTCATCTGCAGCAAGCCCGGCCATCCCCATATAGGATCCGAACCCGCGGTCTCCTCGGCACTACCAGCGCCACACTCTCCCAAGTGAGCCATGGGGCCGGCCCTGTATTTTTATTCTAAAGCCTCAGTATGTCAGTCTGACTTACAAGAGTAGCTTTTCATGGAGATTTAACATCCTTCCAATTTTATTCACATATAATGGAAAACTTTGAATTGCCAATCTGAAGATTAAATTTTCCTAAAGTGGTCAACCTGCACTTCTCACAACCACGATAGTTATTATCATTTTTAAAACTGCATATGGATTGTTCTGTTCCAGTTGCCCTTGCTCTATAGTATGGTCAGCTGTAAATCAGTGGACTGAATTAAGTTGTCTTAAGGTTTTTCCATCCCATATTTTGACTTCATATTCTCTGAATTTCTAAATATTTTGACCATTGTATGATATTAAAGCCAGAGGCTGAAGTGTCTCTGTATTCTTGCTGTATTCACTTGTAGTTT
>NW_007784837.1:0-746 GCF_000696425.1 Galeopterus variegatus
AAAAAAAGTTCACGCCCATCTAGAATGGGGCTCCAGTTAACCACTTCTGGGCAAGGAGAGGTTAATCTTTAAAATCATATTCTGCTTAAGGTGGGCCTTTGCCCAATAATCATTTTAGTCTTTTAGAGAAGTCTGGAGTAGTGTCAACCACAGATAGAATAAAACACCAGAGTATAGAGAGATTGAAAACTAAACAGTTTGACAGATGTAAACTTTGCCACAGTAACGACACTCAAGGGCTGGAGGTTAATGACTGAACATTGTATCCTCTGGGCTGGATCATCACCATCTACCACCACCGCCCAGACTGTCACAGGATAGTGGGCTGCAGGTTGGGAAAGCCCTTTCAGTCATGTGACTGTCTCAGGTGACAATCTTGTGACAAGACAGTTTTTTCCGTCAGAAGAGCACAGTGATGAGTTAGCTAAATGCCAGGCTAAGAACTGATTGCTATAATGAGTACAATCTAATCAGGTTTCCTCTCCAACAATATCCAATTCTTAATCAGCTACCTAAAACTCACTGTTCCATTGGTCACTTTAAAAAACCTTTTTTTCCCCCACATTATAGGTAAGATCTCCCAGAAATATGTAGTGGGTTAGAAATCTTGATCCTCCTTCGATCTTAGAATAGGATTTTTAGATAATGCAAGAATGAGCCAAAAGGCTCTCTAGTAGGGGACGAAAGTCTACAGATAAGTTTGGCAAAAGCCATCTAATCAATTCTAATCACTGTTTAGGGATGGG
>NW_007784837.1:2534-2768 GCF_000696425.1 Galeopterus variegatus
CTTTTTGCACCATAAATACTTGTTTTAGAGAGTGTATATACAAATAACATGTCAATACATTCTTTAAAAGATAATAAAATACTATAGATAAAGCTAAAATTCCCTTTAAGATGCTCACCCAACTCCCTCTACCTTCCTCAAAGGAAACATTTATCAGGCCTTTTCGTAGCATTTACATATATGTACATGTGATGAGAAAATATGGTATTGCTTTATGTGTGTGTCCCTGTGTGG
>NW_007784838.1:0-763 GCF_000696425.1 Galeopterus variegatus
GAGAGACATGATCTGATTCAGGACTTTAAAAGATCCCTCGGGCTTCTGTGGGGAAAAGAAACTGGTGTGGGGGAGGGGAACCAGTGAAGGGGCTGCTATGAATAAGGTGCCTCATTAGGCAAAACAAGCACAACTGACAGGACTTAATAGGAGAATGCACATGGGACCCCGGGTCACCCAGGGAGCAGGTGACAGTGCTACAACCCAATCCGTCCTCTCCCCGCCCAGCCAGCAGCCCCGAGGGCACAGACAGAGGGCTGCACCCCAATTCCAGCTCAGTTATGAGTTGCTGGTGAGAAAGAAAAGTGTATCGACCCCTCCTTCCTTAACAAATAATAATAGCAGCAGTAGCAAGGATAAGATCAGAAATATGGATTTCCTCCAAATGAATGAGAATTAAGTTTTCACGAACAAGGTTCTGCTAGCTATAATTTGCAGGCAGAGGGGAGGCTCATGGCAAATGCACCTCTGCTCTGATTCAACATTCTGTTCTCAGTTCCTAACCCTGAGAAGAGGGAGAGAAGAACTCCCTGAAAAGCCAGCGAACACCCACACTGAAGACCACAGTGCTTCTGAAGCATTATGCAGATCATTACTGAAGTCATAAAGCAGCAGGCAACAGTGAAAAGTGACAATCATTTGAAAATTTTTCAGTCCAGGTCAGTGATTCAATACTTAGCTTCTCCAGTGTTTCTTAAAGATTATGATTATATTTTGAAAGTACAAAAACCTCAACTTGTAATTCTGACATTAAGAAAAAGAG
>NW_007784838.1:2209-2768 GCF_000696425.1 Galeopterus variegatus
TCCATTTACCTAGCCATTCCCCTTGCAGAATGAGCTGTATAAAAACACTTGTATACAATAGGGACCCCAAATTAAGAATCTCTACCATTAAAAATGATCAAAATAGAAAATCAGGCTGGCTGGTTAGCTCAGTTGGTTACAGCACAGCCCTGTAACAGCAAGGTCAAGGGTTCGGTTCCCTGTACCCGCCAGCTGCCAAAAAAGAAAGAAAGGAAATCACCATTTAGCAAATACCATATTAATAATTGTTGCAAGCAAGATGACAGTATGATGAGAAACAGGATACTTGTATAGACTCAAAATATCTCCTCACAATAGACATAAAAACGAGCAAGGGAGAAATAATCACATGACGGTGGAGAAACCTGGCAGAAGCCACCTTAGCCAAGTGACCAAAGTTAACACCACCTGTCATGAGACATAGAATTTTGTCATACCTCTTAACATGATGCTCTGAGAAGAGCACACAGTATCACTTTTACAGTATCCTTGCTAAAAATGCATAATCTCAATCAAATCATGAGGAAACATCAGACAAACCCAAATTGAGGGACATCTA
>NW_007784839.1:0-476 GCF_000696425.1 Galeopterus variegatus
GGCTGGAAACTGTACTGATTTCATTTCCAGACCAAAGTAAAAAGATGGTAAGAGAACAAGGAGGTTAGAGAACTAATTTAGGGATTTTCTGATGTGCTCAGCCTCCTGAGAATCTGGCTTTAGATTTGAGGTCTTCTCGGCCATGTAAAGAATGCCAAGGGATTCTCGTCATCTCAAAGAGCGTCTTTACTAAAGTCAGTCACCCTGAGCCTATTGGAGAAGGTCAGAACTTGGAAATGGTACTTGAACCTGAAGTATCCTTTCTGGTAATATTTATAGTCTTGGAGTCCCTGAAACTTCTCAACGACCTCTTGTTCCAAGGTGCTAGTGTTACTTTATGAGGGCCATGTTAAGTGAGAAGACATCATCTAGTTTTCTGGGGCCATTAAATTCAAGATCCTGTTGTCATGAAAAGATATTAAGAGGTTAAACATTTCTTGGAAGAGGGTCTTTTTAGAGTCATCTCTCAACTAGTT
>NW_007784839.1:2080-2768 GCF_000696425.1 Galeopterus variegatus
GAAAGGAACATTTATTTATTCCAAGTGACACTGCAGAGTCTTGTTTAGTACATTTTTCCTCTGGTGGGAAGGTGCAGGAGGGTCTTCTGTGAACCAGCCGGGAGGACTCCTTCACGAATTGCTCCCAGTTGGCCATCTTCCCATAGGCCAGGCTCTGTGGGAATATGAAGCCGAGTAAACCGGACACAAGCTGCATGTGAGCAGCTCCTGGCCCACTGTAAAAGCTTTATGCAGAGGCATTATACAGTGGTTAGAGTCACATATAGGGCACTGTATTGTAGAGTGTTGGTTAAGCTCATAGGTTTCTGAAGTCGGACTGCCTGAGTTCATATCCTAAAGCATCTCCACTATTAGTAGCTCAAGCTGAGTCTTAATCTTAACATTAGTCCTATAGTTGGCCTGGCTATAGGATTGTTTTGACCATAAATGAACTGGTAAATGTATAGTGCCTGATTCATAATAAGTATTCAATGAAAAGAGCTATTATTCATCATATAAACCCTGTAGTAGAGTATCAACATTCATGGAGGAGATACATATCAGGAGACCTTTGGCAATCCCCAAATTTGGGAATGATGCCATAACGTAGCTTTAGAAGCAAAATTGTCTTCACTTCCTATAAATTTCTGCTTCTGAGAGGAAGGGAGCAACTAAGCCTAAATAAGAAATTCTGGTTTCACAACCCAAC
>NW_007784840.1:0-1002 GCF_000696425.1 Galeopterus variegatus
CCCACTGTGACCCTATGATGGGGAGGGAAGGGATCACCCCTTTCCTGCCCCCACAGTCCTGAGAGTATAAATGCCAAATTCCAAAAACTTCCACTCACTGGAGGACTTCAACTTCCTTCCAAGTGTGCTCTCAGGGAAATCTACTGAAAGCACTTGACAAAATTAGGCAGAAGTGAAAGTCATTGGGCCCACTTATTGGAGTGAATTTTCATAGCCAAACCACTAGGTTTCAGGAAACAAAATAGCATACTAATTCACTAAACTGACTGAGCACTCCTTGAGTGGCAGACACGAATCCAGCAATTTACAAGCACTCTCTCATCAGACAGAACTCTGAGTGCAGTGCTACACAACTCATGGGCCAGGAAAAGCACTGCGGGAGGCTGGGACCACGGGGGACTAGTCATGGCGTATGGGTTTGAAATAAATACATAAAGTAATGCTTATTCTCACTGTAAAATGGGGATGACATTTGGGATAGATAATAATCTTTTAAACTATAAAATCAAAGCAAAGCATTATTTGTATTTTTCAGTGACATTTTTTCCCAAAGACACAATCAACATATTTAAAGACAGTGTCACTGTATGGATGGAGATTGGTATAATCCTCAATTTTCTCATGTTCTTCACTTACCTCCATTTTCTTATTCACAAATTGTTTCCTCACTCACAAATTATAAATGTCACCTGCCTCCCTCTTTTTGGAAGCTGGTGTTACTATAACAGAATTATCTTCCCTGGGTAGGAGATACCTCGTACCTCTGTTTTTCTGTGGATAAACAATAAATTTTGAGTCACACTTAGTTCATTCATGGCAAGATGAGAAATTAAGGAGAATACAAGATGCACCTGTCCCTCTCTTTGAAAGTATGTGTGGGAAGACCAGCTAGCCCCTTCACAGGAGGACACTCACAGAGAGGCCACCTGTCACCCAACACCTGGTCACATCCAGTAAAGCCGGAGAATGGCAAACAGGGGCTCCTTCTCCCGCTTTCTCGGT
>NW_007784840.1:1564-2768 GCF_000696425.1 Galeopterus variegatus
CGCGCCTCGCTCAGCCAGTGAGCGGGAACCGGTCTGTATGTGGGATCCGAACCCTCGGATGGGAGCGCCGCCGCGCTTCCCAAGCGGCGCACTATCCAGTGCGCCACCGGGCCGGCCCAGAAAAGCAATTTTTAATACAGTGCTAGAAGTAGCATATTAGAGATATGTACCGAGTGTAGAGAAGAGGGATTACGGAAGGCAACAAAGACTGGTCTTGAAAAATGCATACAACCTTTACAGACCCAGAAGGGATTACAGGCAGAAGCAATATACAAAGATACAGAGGCATGAGATGTGTGTTCTGCTGAGTAAATTGTAGGTTCCATGTGGGACAGGCAGAATCAGGAGGGATAGGAAGAGAGGGAGGCCAGATAATTGAGTGACAGACCTGGAAGGACCTTGAATGCTAAGGAGATGAATGTGGGCTTATTCACTAGGCAACAAAGACTTCTGAGCAAGAAAATGAAATAATCATGGAAAATTATATAAGCAAATACCTTTTTCTTTAACCAAAATAAAACATAGAATCTCCTTTACTAAAGGCTATGAAAAAAAAAGGTGTAACAATGAACAGACAGTAACAGGAATCTAGATAATTTTATACAGTGCAGTTTAAAATTTTTTATTATAGTCAAGTACAAGCCCTGAGCTCCTAAGATTTTAAGATGCACAAGGGCATAAATGTCTGTGTTTTTCTATCATCAGGACCCTTGGTTTAATTAATATTTGTTGAAAAAGTGAAGAAAATATCTGATAAGTGAATAAAAAATGAAAGAGACTCGAAATAGTATCAATGTTCACAAATGGTGAGCATTCATTGAGGCAGAGCAGTTCTCCTGGTTTGGGTAGATGCCTCCAGACACAGTGATGGCACGATGCGGTCCTGGTGCAGGAACGAGAGAGTCCAGCCTGCTCGTTGATCAACATCACACTGGCGATCTTGGTAACTAACTAATAATAAAAAGAATACATCTCAAAGCCGGGAAAAGCAACAGATGCCATTCCTAAGCAAGCAGAGTCTTTGGTATGGCTTCACTTCTTGTGAACTCCCAACAAACCTGGAGAAACAAGTAGGTGAGAATGAAGAGATCATGGGATCCTATAAAAACTGGCAAAACCAAGAGCACTGAATATATTCATCCCGGTTACATGATAAAAATGAGGACAGGAGGGAAAAGTAACACTCCACAACAGAGTAAACATT
>NW_007784841.1:0-296 GCF_000696425.1 Galeopterus variegatus
AAAAAAAAAAAAGAAGAACTATTGATGTGTGTAATAAAATAGATGAATCTAAAAATACATAGGATGAAGGAAATAAGCTAAACCAGAAAACCAAAAATCAAACAAACAAAAACACCTCTTTGATTCTAATTAAATACATTTCTAGGACATGAAACCTAATCTATAATAACAGAAGTTCTGAGTATGCCTGGGAACAGGGTAGTAGGAGGGGTAAGGAGCCCTGGGACTACAGAATTGAAAATGCTATGTCCTGGGAAATCATATTTAGGCTTATCTGGTTATTTTAGGGAAGGTAG
>NW_007784841.1:2551-2768 GCF_000696425.1 Galeopterus variegatus
TCTGCCCAATTTAGTGGAACAAAGCATACCTCTCTGTCATCAGGTATTCTGTTTGCTTTAAAAGTGACAGTAGAAGGCTGGCCCCTTGGCGCACTCCGGAGAGTGCGGTGCTGGGAGCGCAGCGACGCTCCCGCCGCAGGTTCGGATCCTATATTTGACTGGCCGGTGCGCTCACAGGCTGAGCGCGGTGCAGGCGACACCAAGCCAAGGGTTGCGA
>NW_007784842.1:0-281 GCF_000696425.1 Galeopterus variegatus
GGCTTTGCTATAATCACTTATTGTTTCCAGTAGTTTTTGTGTTGATTTGTTCAGATTTTCTACATAAACAATCATGTCATGAACAAGTAAAGGTAGTTTTATTTCTTCCTTCCCCATCTGTATACCTTTTATTTCCTTTTCTTGTCTTATTGCATTGCATTATTCCAGTAAGATGTTGAAAAGGAGTGGTGAGATGGACATTCTTGCCTTGTTCCTGATCTAAGTGGGAAAGCTTCTGGTTTCTCACCATTAAATATGATGTTAGCTGTAGGGTTTTTTTT
>NW_007784842.1:2354-2768 GCF_000696425.1 Galeopterus variegatus
TACATTCACAATGTTGTGCAACCATACTCTCTATCTAGTTCCAAGACATTTTTATCACCCCAGAGACCCTGAACCCATTAAGTAGTTGCTTCTTATGTCCCCTCCCCTACCCCCCGGCAATCACTAATCTGCTTTCTTTCTCCATGAATTTAACTATTCCAGATATTTTGTCTAAATGGAATCATAGAATGTGTGATCTTTTGTGTCTTGCTTCTTTCACTTATCATAATATTTTCAAGGTTCATCTATATTGTTGCATACTTTTTTATGACTAAATGATACTGTATTGTATGGATATACTACAATGGGTTTATCCATTCATCTGCTAATAACCATTTGGGTTGTTTCATCTCTGTCTATTGTGAATAGGGCTGCTATGAACATTTGTGTGTGAACACATGTTTGAACACCTGT
>NW_007784843.1:0-379 GCF_000696425.1 Galeopterus variegatus
ATTCCTGGCTTCTGCTGATAGGGCTAATTAAGTATACAAGTCATACCTATGGTCTCTTTATTATCAAATGATTGTTCAGTGACAACCATAGTATTCACTTCATATCAAACTTTCTTATATTTTTTGCCATATGGATAGGTTGAGAATTTCACAAATGTTCAAGGCTGGTTTCTTTTTACTTAACAATTCCTTCTTTATTTCTCTCCTTTTATGTTTTACTATAAGCAGTCAACAGGAACCAAGCTGCTCTGTCGAAACTTTGCTTAGAAATCTTCTCAGCTAAATATTCAATTTCATTTTTTTTAAGTTCAACCATCTGTAGAATACCAGAACAAAGTTCAGTTAGTTTCTTTGCTACATTATAACAAGGATATTCTTT
>NW_007784843.1:1904-2768 GCF_000696425.1 Galeopterus variegatus
GTGTGTTAAGAGAGACACACCTTATTCACTTTGCCTTAAATTTAGTTAGATGTAACTGGGGACCTCTTAGGTCTTTCTGGTCATTTGCACAGCTCTGTATTTCTGTGCAGATCTCTGGAGCCCCAGCAATATGTCAGAGCTTTTCAGAGCCCTCTATAGACATCTAATTTCTTAAGTCATACTTTTAAATTTTTGGTGAGGCTCTTGCTTGTTCCACATTTACTCCAAAGTTATGCAGCTGTGATGTTTAACAATTGCTTATTTTCAACAAATGCAACTCCGAAATACCATATTCCAAAATGAGGTTGTTTTTATTGTTTTTGTTGTCTTCTCTTATTTTTAGGAGAATTAGAACACATATTGATAATAAACTATATTTAGTCATTCAAATGGAATAACTTGTAGCTTAATAAAGTAAAACAATGATGATAGGAAACTGAGTCATCATGGTTTAGTATAAACATGTCTCAATGTTCAAAAGATTTCCTTGCTGGTAATGATTATAGAAACACATGCTTTTTATTGAGAACTTACTTTGTGCCAGGAGGTGTTCTAAGCTCTGTATATGAATTGATTTAATTAATCTTCAAAATAATCCTATGATGTAAGTACTATTATTATCCCCAGAAGAGGAAAGAGTTAACAGCTTATATCTAAGGTCAAAGTTTTTAAATGGCAAAACCAGACTTCCAACCAGCCAGTCTGACTCCCAGTCCCATTATCTGAACTACCATGAGGCTTATCATTAAATTATGGGATTGTCTTGTAAAGCCAGATATTAGTTTTGTAAAACAAGAAGTAATAAAAAAAAAAGTCTTGAAATTAAGAAAGACATGCCTCATAATGTGCAGACAGCACATCTTC
>NW_007784844.1:0-482 GCF_000696425.1 Galeopterus variegatus
TAAGTATTAAAGAGATACGTCTCCTAATATTTCTAATAAATGATACTTCTCTATGTGAAATAATTTCTAAAGACTAATTCTTTTCAAAACACAAGTAATCACTAAAATTTTGGTTTTTCTTAGGATAATTACAGCTCTCCATCTTTGATGCCCTTTCAAGTAATGTTTCTACAGTGTAACTTTTGTGAGGAACGTGTACTGTGTTAAACTAAATACCTTCCTCTCCTCAAGGCCGCTGTTGCACTAAGCAGCCTAGCTCTCTGTCTTTAGGCTCAGAAGTTTCTGAATCTGGAATGACTTGGACAGTCTTGCAGCATCAGACTCAACTCAGACATTGAGACTGTACAGACCTCTCCTTGTCAGCAGGACTTTACTTAACACTGAGATCAAGACACTGAACATATGTGCATCAAGTCAGTTGTGGTGCTGGTCCTACCATGATCTTGAACTCTGATTTTCCTAATTACTTTATTTCTTTTGAC
>NW_007784844.1:1232-2768 GCF_000696425.1 Galeopterus variegatus
AAGAAGATGGGGGTGGGGCTGGGGAAAGAAACTGGCCAAGTGCCAAGAGGCAGAAAATTTACGAAGCTTTGAATGTCAAAATTGTAATTCTGGACAGCTTTCTCCATTGCATTTCATGAATTATATTTCCAAATTGATCTTTCTTCCCATGTCTTGAAGGTACTTAAAGGCTTAGAGGCTTAGAGGCTTTCTGCCTTTAGACTCATCTCTTCTAATTTGCATGCAACGTTAAGAGTCAGCATGATCTTTCTAATTAGCAAATCTGACCTTGTCACTTATCTTTTTAAATCCTTAGATGGCTCTTAATTTTTTCAACAATGAAATACCTGTTACTGACTTGCTAATGTCTTCCCACAGTTTACCATTTAGAAATTCCAAACTCTTTCCACATAGCATTTGATTACATCCTGTCGTGTTCTGTGGCTGGCTCCTGCAGACTCCTACTGGTTCACAAGAGCTGATTGTTAAAACATTCAGAAATTTTGCCAATAAATACTAAACAATTTGGCAGCTTGACATTAACCACGATGGGAATATATACTATAAAAATCAGTAAATGACACAATTCAGGGCTTCTTCTCCTTCAGATAAGCAGTTGACCAGCACTGAAAGCTGCTCCTGTACTTAAGGGGATATAATACCCTAAAGGTTGCTTGTATTTCCATGCCCTTCCATTTGGAGGCCTGAAGAGTGGAGATAAAAATGGAAGCCAGAAAAAAGAAAGCAGGGCTAGTCATTTTTTACTGTGTACAGCAAATGCCTAGTCACGGTCCAGAGACAGAAAAAAGCGTAAAGGCATAAATGCAAATTTACAACTTTATATTATGAATAAAAATAACAGCTATAATAGCAATGAAAATAACAAAAAATCCTTTTTTGTTTGGAGATTAAATATATGTATGTAAATTACTTTGCTGTTGCATCAGAATTTAATTAAGTTTAACTGCAATGTAGCCCTTACTAAATATTTCTAAATAAGATAATTGATTTTTGATTTGTAACTCACACTGTAATATTTACACAATATAGCATTCAGAATGATACTCATACTTTATGCGTTGTTGGTTAACCTGTAGTAAGTAAGATTAAAGCATGACTGGTAATTCTTTCTATCTTTAGAATTTAAAACTTATACTCATTGTGGTTTATACAGGACTTTTCAAATCCCTATTGCAAAAGGCATAATTTCCATCCAAAATATTTTTATGTGATGACTGATCATTGATCTCACTGAGCAATTTTATTTATTGGTTATGAATATCCATGAGATACAAAGCTCTTCATTACCCCTCTGGCCCAAGATGTGAAGGCCAGATTCATACTGGCAGCATACCCTTTACCACAAATTGCATTTGTACCCTGTTTTCCCCACCTGCTTAACCCCAACCTAGTTAACCCCAACCTCCCTCCCCCTCCCTCTTTCCCACTCACTCCACTTTGTACCCCTAGGTATCTCTCTCCTTCTGCAAGTCCATTGTACCACTGTGGTCTTTCTTTCCTTCCTTCTTTCTCTCTTAGCTCCCACTTATGAGTGAG